>NC_061113.1:248537529-248601325 GCF_002878395.1 Capsicum annuum
TGATTATTTCTCATTGCTAGTAGATGACACTTGTGATGTGTCACGTAAGGAGCAAATGACAATTGTTTTGCTATATGTTAATGATGGGGGATCTGTTGTGGAATGCTTTATAGGGATTATCCATGTTCATGATACTAGTGTTTTATGTTGAAAAGAAGAAGTTGTTAGCTATCTTACTCAACATTCTCTGAGTTTATCTTGTATACAAAGGCAATGCTATGATGGAGCAAGCAATATGCAAGGGCATCTAAGTGGCCTTACAGTTTTGATTCAGCAAGAAATCAACTCGTGCAATTCATTGTTTTGCTCATCAACTTCAGTTGACTCTTATTGGTGTATCTGAAAAATATCTTCAAGTTGGAGAACTTGCATTATTGATTTCCAATGTATTAAATGTAGTAGGAGGTTCTTTTAAATGAATGGATGAACTTCGACAAGCTCAAGTAGAAAAGGTTCAAGAGGCCCTAGATATAGACGAGATTGAAACGGATAAGGGCTTGAATCAAGAACTTGGTCTTGCTAGAGCTGCTAATACTCGTTAGGGTTCACACTATAAATCGTTTAAGAACTTTATTAGTATGTTTGGCTCTATTACTGATGTCCTTGATACCATTGTTGTTGATTCTGAATCTGTTGAAGAAAAAGCTAGGGCAATAGGATATCTCAGAACTTGTCAAACGTTTGAGGTTGCTTTCATATTGCACTTAATGAGAGATATTTTAGCAATCACAAATGAGCTTAATGAATCCTTACAGAAGAAAGAACAAGATATTGCAAATATTGTTCTATTTGTTAAAGTGGTGAAAAAACGATTGCAAGATTTACGGGATGAAGGATGGGATCCACTTATCAAAAATGTGTCTAAATTTTGTGTCAGGTATGATATTTTGATACCCAATTTTAATGAGTTCTGTGTTAATTTTGAAAGATTTTGATGAAGAGTTGCTGATTATACTATCTCACATCATTATCGCATAGAAGTATTTTTTAAAATTATTGATTGGCAACTTTAAGAACCCAATGATCGTTTTAGTGAGGTGAGAACGGATTTACTTATTGGGGTTGCTTGCTTGAATCCTGTTGACTCATTTTTTAATTTCGAAATAAAAAAAATATTGAGAATGGCTGAATTATATCCTAATGATTTTGGTGAAAATATAATGGTTACTCTCAAGAATCAGATAGAGACTTATATTGTTGATATTCATGATGTTGATGAAAGGTTTTCTAATCTAAAAGGACTTGGTGACCTTTCCGAGGAGCTAGTTAAGACAAAAAAATACTTTAATTATCCTCTTGTGTTTCGTCTTGTAAAGTTTGCATTGCTCCTGCTGGTTGCCACTGCTGCAGTTGAAAGAGTCTTTTTGGCAATGAAGTTGATCAAGAGTGAATTGAGAAATCGAATGGATGATGGTTTCATGAGCAGTCGTATGGTGCCTTATGTAGAAAAAAATATTTAATATTGTTTCTTATGAAAGTATTCTGAATAGGTTTCAAGAAATGAAAACTCGTAGAATACAAACAAACAACAACACACCCAGTATATTCCTACATAGGGGGTCTGGGGAGGGTAAAATGTACGCAGTCCATACCACTACCCCCGACGGGGGTAGAGAGACTGTTTTCGATAAACCCCCGGCTTACGACCAAGGACTGTAGACCAACAGGCAAGCAAAATGATAAAATAACATAGCACCAACATCCACAAAAATAAAGTACAATTAACCAAAAGGCAAGCATTATGTTAAAGTAACAAAGAATCAACATTCACAAACAAGATGTATAGTTAACCCACCAAGGACCCTCCGTCCCCCAAACCTAGAGCTACTAACCAAGCTACCCTTAACCCTCCTATCTACAAACTACGACTTGACACCACTCCTTAGCCCTCTGACTTAATACTCTTCTTCCAAAACTTTCTATCGAGGGTCATATCCTCAGTAAGCTGTAACTGTTCCATGTCCTCGTAGAATAATATTGTGATAATATGTTTTAGTTAATTAAACTTTGTTTTGTTTCATTTGTTGTGTATTTAATTTTTATATATTAAATCCACTTGGTGACAAGTCTAGATCCGCCACTGACCAAACCTACGTAACAGCTTAATGAATGAATTAAAACATACGCGTGATTTCCTACATATAAAACACCTAACATAAATTTTTTAACAAAAAATTTTTTTTTTTCTTTTTAACAAAAGATGCAACAGTATTCCTTTCTTCATTGTCACATCCACCCTCGTCCCTTTACCCCACCCCGCACTCCAATTTCCCCTATTTTTCAACACCAAAAAAATTTAGTTGAGAAAAGAATTAGCAACATCTTCTTAAATCAAAGAAGAAACTACACCTCGTTTCTTCATTTTTCACCATCAAAAACTTCAGTGAATGTCTGAAAAAGAAGATTGAAAGAAATGGTGGATTTTGATGAAGAAAAGAGAAAGAGTGAAGCGAAAATAAGATATGTCGTCATTGCAATGAGAAATGGAGAGTGGAGGGCTGTTTAGTTGTGTTTATCGGTGCTTGAAGCATTAAATTTAGATTATAATATTCAAAGCATAATGTGTAAAATTATTCTTATCATTTATTATTTCTTAATTTATGTGTCAGTTTAAAAAGTGAACAAATAAAAATGAATGAAGAAAGTACGAATTAATTAATGCTAGTATCTTTTCTTTCTACGATCATAAGAAGTGGCGTTTTAAGTTTTGAGTATGAAAAACCTTTTTTTGGTGGAAAGCGTTATTCTCAAATAGTTCTTACTCTATGTAAATTTAAATTAGGAGAGTGTTAATATAATGTCGAACAACCAATGAAAAATTAAACAAATTATGTTCTCTTCCTAGTTCTTATATACATTGCTTATGTAAAAAAAAATTCACTCTATCAGGTTTTAGCAAGTTATATACCTTGTTTTTCAATTTGTTTATCTTAGTAACTACTATTGAACAATTAAAGAATATTTTATTTAACCATAATTTTTTAAAATTATTTATAAATAGTTAAAATTGTTAACTATTTTGATTTATAGAACTTTTTATATAATTTCTAAATATGTATGTTCTGCTATACAAAAGTTGTAAAGATATTATGTTCAAATTCACATCAAACGTTGGTCATTCGACCCTCTTACTCCAAATCAAATAAATTAAAACAGAAAAACTATTTTAATTTTTACGTTCGTTATTAAGTTAGATTTATAGCTTAGTTGACCAAATTTATTCGAAGCTAAAAGTATTTTTCATATAAAATAATTATTTTAGAGAATCGAGGTTTTTAACCTAATTTTAAGGAAGAACAAGTACTTTTAATTTGTAGCAGAAAGTGAAAAAAATTAATAATTTTTTCTCAAAATTATTTTTAGATCATTGATCAAATGCAATTGTTTTTTAACACCGATAAAAATGTTTTCAAATTGATCACTAAATCACAAATTACTATTCTCCACAACCGTTTCTTGAAGATAGCTTCTGACCAGATCACTTCAAATAAGCAAATTTTAAAAACTTTGTCAATATAGACTAATTATTTTTGGTCATGACCTTAATTTGATGGTCTAGAATTTTTTTAAAATATTTAATCCACATTAAGTTAAAACTTTTTTTTTCCAACCATATCGCTGGTTTTTTTTTAAGTCTATCTAATTTGGACCTTTACCTTTTTCGTAGGGTAACGCTGACTGTAGATAGGGTATATGTCCCTATCCCTTGAAGTTTCACCTAGTTATTAACGACCATAATGAGAATTAGTTGAGAGGATTAGGGCATTTAATTTGCAACTATATATATTGTTCCATTAAACATATAGATGCATAGGTGCAACATAATTAAGAGCCCAGGTTATATTTGTTTGTCTGAACATGAATATTATGGTAGGAGTTGAAATTTATGGCGAAATTGTAAGTTACACACCTAAATTATACGAGCAATAGGACTCTCACATAGCTTAGAGATGTAAATAATACTAAAACTTAAATTCATGAAGGTACTAGGACTTTCTTATAGTCTAAATATGCAACCGACAATTTCGTCACACAGTTTAGAAGGTTCTTATGCCTTATTTCTATTATTTATTACTCCCTCTGTTTTTTAAAAGATGACCTAATTTGAGTTGATACGGAGTTTAAGAAAATAAAGAAAACTTTTGAATTTTGTGATTCTAAATTAAAGTTACGTCAAATGTATCAAAATGACCTTTAATCTTATGGTCTTAAATATGTCATGTGAAAAATTGAAAGTAAAGTATTGCCAAAAAAAAACAAGAGGTCATTGTTTTTTAAAGTTGCAAAAGAAGAAAATGATAGTTTTGAATGAACACACTTTATTTTATCATAAAAAGGTTTCTTGTATGAAGGTGGACTGGTGAACACAACTTTAAGAAAACCAAAAGGCCACAAACACTATGCTAATATGTGATTAACATTTAAAATTTAAACAACCTGTTATTCAACTCAAGCTAGATTTTTTAGTGAAGAAAATGAAGCGACAGAGGAAGTGAGTTGTAAAACTTTTTTCTAGGATCAACTAAAACATTAATAGAAGGCTCACTTTAATTCATCACAACCTTTTAAATACTTAACTATTCCCTCCGTCCCAAATTACTCATCCCAAATTGAGATGTCACAATGATTAAGAAAAATAATTAATAACATGGCTATTTTATCATAATACTCATATTAAATGATGTTTATATTTTAATTTAAAGAAAAAGTAATTAATGCAAAGGGTAAAACATGAAAAAAAAATATCTTTTCTTGATTAATGAAAAATGACAAGTAAAATGGGAAATCAAATTAGAAAATTTGGGACAAAAAGAGTATTATGACAACAATTATGCGATAAAAATTTATTCGCAGTTAATAATTAAGTTGAAGATTAAAGTTATAGAATATGTATCCACTAATTATAATTTTAGACATATATATATCAAGCATGTATTATGTAAATACATAATGCGGGTTCGATTTTACCGTAAGACATACATTAAGGGGTCGTTTAGTAGAGTGTATTGGAAAACTAATGCATACATTAGTTTAATATGGGGTCAAAATCATTTTTCCTCCTTAACTTTATCTTAAAAATCAAACTCCCCTCTCAATTTTGAACAATAATCATACTCCCTCTTTATCCTAATTGACTTCTTAAAATTCCTATTTTACCCTTTATCATCATTTTTTTTATTCTTTTTTTTTTTAACTTTTTAAAAATCATCATATTTTCATTTAAAAAAAATCATATAATAATTTTTTCATAAAAACATAAACATTATTCATATAACAAAATTTTCATAAAAATATAAACATTATCTTCTAGAAAAAAAAGTAAGAAATATATAAGCTAATGATGATCTTTATGAAGTAAATTAGCATAATAAGAAAATTAGTTTTATTAATAATAATCAAAACTATAATATTTATTTTAACAAGTGAAAAATAATAAGTACTACTACTAATTTTATAAACAACTTTCAATGCAGAAAATATAAACAATAAATGAAAGAGATAAGCCTCTAGTACCACCCCGAACTATGGTCAAAGTTGTTACGACACACTCCAACTTCACAGGGAGTCTTATTATCCCCTGAACTCAAATTTAGCGTATTTTTATCATTTTTTGTACTACTGTGACACCTTTATTACATAAAATGGAGTTCATATCAAAAGTGTCACGCCATCTAAAACGATTGACAAAAGGTATCGCGTTAGCTAAAAAGATTGATAAAAATATGCTAAAATTTAGTTTAAGGGGTAATAGGACTCTCGTGAAGTTGACGTGTGTCGTAGTAAATTTGGTCATAGTTTGGGGATACTAGATGTTTTTTTCGAATAAAAATAAGGTCAAATTTTAAAGATTATATTTATTTATATAAATTATAAAATATGTAATACTCTATTAATGACAATCACAACTTATTTACTGATATGGACAATAGATAATATCGTTTCTTATCACTTGATCCTCGTGCTAAAAATAAATGTTTTAGTTTATCTGCTAAATTTGTAAAATTAAGAGAATTGTATTATGTTTTTTTCTACCCTTCAGTGTTAAATAACTATATAAAGTAACAGTATAGACAAATTTAAAGTTTCAAATTATCATTAATAAGGTTAATTTAGCAAAATATACCTCTAAGTAAAATTTTCTTACGGATTGTTTTATATCAACAAAAAGTTAAGTAATACGAAACAAATGTAGTAAGAGAGTGATAAAACACGAAAATATACGCACATGCATGTACATACATATGTATATATACACACTTAGGGGGGTTGTTTGGAAAGAAGTTATTCCGGGATTAATTATTACAAAATAAGTTATATTAACATGTATGTGTGATAATTTATCTCATCACTGTGGTATAAATGGTGCGATAAATAATTTGAGACTACCTAATACATCAAATTAAATGCATGATAAATAACCATGAATTTTATCTCTGAATTATTATAATTATACCTCACACCAAACGATTTTTTAATACATATAATACTAAAATAACGATCTTAAAAATAATATTGAATTTTGTATTAAATTTATAGAATGTATTAATTTGCGTATAAAGTTAATAAACTTGAATAAAATGCTATAAATATTCATGTAAAAAAATACTCATTACACATAACATAAAAAGATATTAGGAGTACATAAATATAGAATTAAAATTATAAGGATAAAATGGACATTGTATGGAATAAAGGGGGGAGTATGATTATTGTTCAATGTTGAGGGGGGGTTTGATTTTTTAATCAAAGTTGGGGGTGAAAATGATTTTCACCCGTTTAATATGTATTATTAATATCTTATTTGACATAGTTTTGCACCCTGTGTATAGCTAATGCTTGCATTAGTTATACATTATATTGTGTATTAAGGTGTGTATTACTAATACCTCAAAATTCATGGTATTATCAATGCAATGGATCCAATACATGTATTAACATGATTAAAGACACTATTAACCCTCAATTTTTTTTTTACATCCTTTCCAACATATATATGAAGGATACTTTTGTAATTTTTTTTTTAAAAAAAATTATTTAATTCATGTTATTTTTAATACATCAAATCAAACACTGTATAAGAAAAATACAAATATAATTAATACAAGCATTATTAATACAATTATTATTAACATCATATTTTATATTATTTTTATATACTGACCCTAAATTCTTTGGTTATTGGATGGTTGGCAGGTAAACAGAAGTTGTGCTAAAATATTTTCACGCAACCCAAAATGCACATTCTTCAGCTTGATTTCATCGAAAATTGCCGGTTTTTTTTATTTTGGCCATTGTTTTGTTCAATTGATTTTTCTGATCAATGGTTGGAAACCGAACGTCCACTAGGAATGTCCAACCCATACCCTTATTAAACCAAAAAAAAAAAAGAAGAACAAATTATTTTAGTATTTATTTTGCCATTACAATTAATCATTAATCAAGTAATAAAATGTATAACATACAATACACACAATACGACAATAATTATCAAACAAACAAAAGGAGGGAAATAGCGAAATGGCGCGATGCTTAACAAAACGCTGTCGTTTTATTCGCTAATAAACAGTCAATCTCAATTAACGGCTTCTCTTAGTGTAACTTCCTCTATACAGTTCCCACTTTCTCTATATAAAGCGTAAAGAGAGAGAAACAAAATCCATAAACCATTACAACACAAACGATTCCGTCACCGCCACCGCCGGCGCCGCTGCAATGCTGCCGGAGATTCCTCCAGCACCACCGCCTTTACAGTAAATCCGTTATTTTTTCTCACACTAATTTCTACTTCCGTTAACGTCGTTACATTCAGCATTGTCGGTTGAATTGTCGGTGAAAATGTCGGTACACAATAAGCAGAACCAGACACGTGACTTGAAGCACCGGGTACTCACGTGCCTCCACAAGCTTTCAGACCGGGATACACATTCGGCGGCGGCTACTGAACTTGAGTCCATTGCGAAAACTCTTTCGCCGGAGACAATTCCTCCGTTTGTTTCCTCCATTGCCGCTACTGATTCCTCCGATAAATCGCCAGTTAGGAAACAATGTCTCCGGCTGATTTCACTTCTTTCCGAGCATCATGGAGATTCTCTTTCTCCTTATCTTTCCAAGCTTCTCACAGCCGTCGTTCGCCGCCTCCGTGACCCGGATTCCGCCGTACGTACTGCTTGTGTCACTGCTTGTGCGTCCATTTCGTCACACTTGACCAAACCTCCGTTTTCCTCGATTATTAAGCCGTTCCTTGAAGCGCTTTTCACGGAACAGGAGATGAACTCGCAGATCGGTGCTGCGTTGTGTTTGGCGGCGGCTATTGAGGCGTCGCCAGATCCGGATATTGCTTGTTTGAGGAAGTTGTTGCCGAGATTTGAGAAGTTGCTTAAGAGTGAGAGCTTTAAAGCGAAGGCTGCATTGCTTACACTGATTGGTAGTGTGATCGCAGTGGGAGGAGCTTCTAGTCAACAGATTGTGAGGAATTTGGTGCCGTATTTGGTGGAATTTGTGAGTAGTGATGATTGGGCGGCTCGGAAAGCCAGTGCGGAGGCCTTGATGAGGCTCGCGGCAGTTGAGGGAGACGCTTTATCCGAGTTTAAAACATCTTGCTTGAAGTCTTTCGAGGCCAAACGATTCGATAAGGTTTGTCAATTACATTCAATACCGCTGATAGCATGCTGTTTGGTACCATAGATAAGAAATTTTGCCCCAATTATTAAATATGATTGATTAAATTGTACAGGTAAAGGCAGTGAGGGAAACAATGAATCAAATGTTGGAGGCGTGGAAGGGAATTCCTGATTTGTCTGATGATGGTTCCCCTCGTCCCGTGTCAAATTCCTCTTCCAAAGGTAATTTTACCAGCTTTAGTACTCTTGTGTGCCGTTATGGATTATCTATGCAAGTGGTTGGCACCTAGTACATTGATGCTGTATTAGTGTATTGTGTCGATCCTCTTTGTTCGTTTGTCTAAGATCTTTTTCTTCTAGCTCTCTATTTATAGTATGCTGATGTTGTTTTATCTTCGTTTAGTGTAGTTGCTTCTTTTTTTAGTTTTTTCCATGAGGTAGTTTAGTTACTTATTAAATTACAGAACTTTTAATATTTTCTATTCTCGGTGCTTGTGAAATTGAACCAATTTATATGTTTCCCCCTGTTGTGTCCGTGAAATAGAAATTGCAAGTGATGGACGTTATCCGCCTGGTCTGAAGACTTCCAGGACTGTGAGCTCCAGTGCTCCTAGTGTAAAAAGGCCGGCTAACAAGTCATCTGTAGCGGATAATTCCACTGCTCCTGCAGCCCAAAAAAGTCGTCCTCTGGACAGTATCGAAAAGAAATCAGGTCCAGCTATCTTTCGCAAACTTGATCGCAAAAAACCATGGAAAGTTGAAGGTTCTTCTCGGGCCATTGCTTCTGAGGATTATCACCAGAATAAAGATGGAAAACCCTTGGGCAAAGACGAGGAGTTGGAAACACATACAAGACCTGGAGTCAAACGCACTCTTTTCAGTAAGATCACTAATGAAACCAGGAATGTTGTGGTGAAGGCTGGATCTCGTGTGGTTCCATATCAAGATGAGATATCAGAATCTACTGTAGTTGTGAGTAATGAACCTGGAGGAGATCTTTGTAGGAACCCAAAAGACTGTGAAGATCTCTCTCTGATCCGGAAACAACTTGTTCAAATTGAAACTCAGCAGTCCAATTTGTTAGAGCTTCTCCAGGTAATTTTCTAATACTTGACAATATTCCCGCTTCTATGATTTCGATTCATAAGGGGATAGTAGAGATGCAGAGACTCCAACCCTTGCGGTAAACTTGGGTTGGGGGCTAGGCTGCGGAGTCAAGGGAGGATTCCATATAGCCCGTGGAATTACAGATTGTAGGGTGTACCATCTATCTCAGAAGAGAAGAAAAAGTAGTGGTGTAAAAGAAAGTATCTGTCGGAAAAAAAAAAAAAAAATACCACGGAATATGACTAAAATACATTAACTTGCCTGCCTTATTCTATGATTAATGCAGAGTTCTTTTCTTGCTTTGTAAGAATACGGAAAGCATGAAATTTAGAAGGAAACGAGTCTTTGTACAGTATCTATTTCTTATGCGGCTACATATGCTTTTACTTTGATGATAGAATCCTAACTTATATTAGTTCCTTTGGAACGATCTTAATTAAAAAACATATATTAGTTCATTTGGATCTCAATGCTGCTATTTGCAAGTCTCATGTTTTCTGTGGTAAGATCTTCCAGCTTAATTAGCAATTTCAGCTCAGTATGTGTATGATTTTTTAATAATATATTGAGCTTGTAGAAATGCTGTTGATCATTATTTCATAGATTTTAGCTCTCCTGATTAGTCCTTAGATGCTTCCTCGAGTATTTTTCTCAAACTTCTTCTCTTTGTTAATTTAGAAATTTATGGGGAGCTCACAAAGTGGCATGCATTCTTTGGAGACACGTGTTCATGGTCTGGAGCTGGCATTAGACGAGATCTCATTTGACTTGGCCATGTCAACCGGAAGGATGTCAAATACCAACTCTGCAGTCATGTGTTGCAAGCTACCAGGTGCAGAATTCTTGACTTCAAAACTCTGGAAGAGAACAGAAGGTCGTGGTGCAAATTCACACTTCTCGGCTTCTGGTGGAACCTCATCAGGTTTAACAAGCAACACAGCTGGTGAGCAGGGAAATGGTGAAAGATTTAAGTTGGAGCGTGGGAAATATCGGCTACGCACTAGTCGTGGGTTTATTGTGAACCCATTAGCCGAAATTCATGGTGATCCCCAGGGACTTTCTGAACCTTCAGTTGGTGGAAAAAGAGTTTCAAAAAATTTGCGAAATGGTTTATGATAGATTACGTCAGGTACTTTATAATTTTTTTTCCATTAATTCCGCGCATGTATAGTAGAGAGCATGGATTTTGTGCTTCAGATACAATGGTCACACATGGATAAAAATCCGTAATAGGGATTTGGGTTCATAGTCAGTTTCTGTTGCCTATTGGAGCTACCCTTCCCTGAGCATTACGTGCTTTCAGGGAAGTGAATGACCACACACAACACTTTCTTTTCATCATTACTTTTGTAACAGCCTCCTTTAATCCACTTCCCATGACTCTTCATGTGAGGAGTTGTTGGGAGAGTTGCAATAAGTGCTCTTTGTAATTAATGCACATGGGCATATCCACTGATATCCCCAAAGAAAAAGTGCAGTTAAAACTTTAAGCTTTACACATTTACATTAGAAAGTTATTACTTGGCAGCTCGGCTGGATCCTGTGTGCTTACTACTAGTGGACCTGGCTGTTCAAATGTTCACACAATTCTTCACAAATATTTTCTTGACTGGAGGAACGTACACTGAAACTGTTTTACATGGTTGCTTCTGTTTCCAGGCTCTGGAGAGTGTCAAGTACTCAGTTCACCATGGACTCCTCAGCATTGTAGTAGGGTGTAAAGACTGATGCAGTACTACTATATTGTGCATTTCGGCCGCGGTTATTCACTCGGAAAGCTCTAGCCAAGTGCACTATAACCTATCCCACATCTTTACTTTCGTTAGAATTACTGTTTACCTTTTGATGTCTACGTTTTGATAATTTTCAAAGAACAGATATTAAGGAAAAGGAAGACAGACCGCCGCTATATGGTGGGTTTGGTACGAACGTTGGTCTTGTATAGAAGAATATTTCGTTTGTTTCATTTTTGCTAAGAACTAGTTCCTATTCTTTTTGACGCATTGTGATTATACGGTTTGAAATGATATCAGAATATGTAAATGATTGTTGCCACTGTGTCTATATTGATGATGCACCATGAAGTGTATAACAACGGAACTCAAATATTCGAACCTTCAACATGAAATAATTTTTAAAGTACACTAAATTAACCACAATTGAAATCCAACTAACAAGACAGCTTCATAAGTTCCAATTTATGATTAGTATTAATTGGCCTGAGCAGTCATAATTCAACTCACCACGCGGCCAATCAATTGGCTGAGGCATGCCTGTATGCCTTCTGTAAATAAGTAGAGATAGTTGTATGCTGATTAAATGTTTTACTACTAGTGGACCCTCTTTCTAAAAATATTTGTTTCAATTTAGTTGTCCCTTTGATGAAATTAAGAGAATTTTATTATGTTTTTTCAATATTACCCTCAACATTAAATGACTAAACAAAGTGTATTTACTTAAATTCATATTTTCAATGCATCATTAATAGGATTATTTTAGTAAAATAAGCCTCTATTAAATAATTTCTCAAGGGATGTGCCAAGTTAATAAGTTCCAACTAAAACGAAACGGACCGGACGGCGTACAAATTTGAGTGTTTCCATTGATTAGTAGACGTCTCACATAATCATTAGGCAGTTTGATTTGGGTAGAAACTAAGAAAGGAATAATGTTTGGCGTTTATTTCAAGAAGTTCAAAATGTAGGTCCAAGACGAAAAAAATGATTCCTCCTTTATTTCTTCCCGCATTTTCTACTCAAACTAATCACTAGAAGGGAAAGTTTGGAAGTTTCCTTCTTTTCTCTTGCTTTCTTTAGTTTCCAGAAAAAGTAATCAATTCAAACTAATTGGTATAATTTCAATTCACGCATATGAATTTCAAAAATCATTCCCACTCCGTTTTTAACGGTCATCAGCTGCTATAATTAAGCCAGCAACAAAAAGAACAGAATGTAAGTCATATTCGTGTTGAAGTTACTGCATCACTTTAAAAAGATTCAGAACTTATAGCATGAACTCAGCTAGCAAGTAGCAACGCCACCGTGAAAGTATAGGACTTGTCAAACCGTCATTCTTGCTGCTCCAGGACTTTAGATCCTTCCTTCTCAATCCTCTGTGGGAAGAAAATGAGCTCCCATATCAGATAGCTGACTAGTAGAGCTAAAAGTTCAATAAACGACTTGTAATGGTGAAAACAATGTTTAATAAGTCAGATGACAAAATTACCACATAATTATCCAGGAAAAGAATTTTACATCAATATAGAATACCAAAGACAAATAAAATAGAGTTCACAAACAGAATGCAGAACAAAAAGCAAAGATCACAGGGACTTATGGCTTTAAATTTTGGTGGTGGTGGTTATAGTTCAACTTTCATGAGATTTGCCATGGACAACACTGTAGTTTTAAAAACAATCCACGACGAATATCTAGTTTACTTCAGCAGTAACACAGATTCACCTTTGAAGCAACCGTACTAATCATTATAAAGGCATAAACTAAAGGAAATGACATCAGATTTCAACAACTCTTCTAGAACTTGTATTCATCGTTCAATTTTTACACATAAGTTTGGTCACCTGGTGATAGGAAAAGAACAGAACAATTATGGGATAGAACTAAGACATATATTTAGGCTAAATGAAGTGCAGGTAACTGGTTTATGCTTAAAAGCACCCGCTACAGCGGCAACCAAACCCAACATACTATTGAAGTAGAAAATGCCACCCCAAAGCTACCACTACTTCCGTGCTCCAATTACATTCCACGAAAAGACTGAGACGTGAACCACTATAACCTAGAAGCTTATGCGAGCTTCAGAATATATTGATCATGAGTTCACCGGATTATCGGTTAAACTGTTTAACCAATCCCTTATAGTAGCTATTATGAGTTCGTTCACCCATTTGTCGCATCCTCTTCCTTTTCTTTGGGAAAGCTAATGGTTTGTAGACACACAGGAAACTACTAGAGTTCACACGCAATAGTTCCATGACAATAAAGGCAAGCATTTATTGGTTTTACATGTTGATTTTATACACTAATAATACACATCATGACAAATAAAAGACTGATAAATGCACATACATCACACAAGAGGAAGGTAGAATGGCAAGCAATAACAACCAATTTCAAAAGAAAAAAAAAAGGGAAATTGAAAAAGTGGAGACGCACAATACAATTGGGGTTTAGGGGTTTATCAAACTAAGAAATGAGAGAGAAAGAGATTATTGGGGGTTACCGTTTGGGGGTTATGCCAAGAGAGACCACGGTAGACGTTGACAGAGAAATTAGCAGCAAAAAATATGGTGGCAACTCCCAGCCCCGCCGAGAAGACTTTAAATGCCCAATCTCCTGCTTTCCTTACCAACCCCATAATTCTCTCTCTCTCTCTATTCACAACTATCACAAACACTGTTAGACAGAAGTTGAACAAGTAGTTAAATGCTTCTTTTTCGGTTTCACACCAATATTTGGTATTAACTTTGAAGTCCAATTAATTTGGATTCACGTCGAGAAATCTCACATTAAAATGATAGGGGTTTATTAAATGCTTCCTAGCAAAAAATGGCTTTCTACAAAATCGAAATTTTTTGTGGGTGAGGTCTCGTCACCCTAGTCGTCAATCGAAAATTTTTATTAAGGATGGAGGAGTACTTATTCCTTCCACCGAAACCGTAGGCGGTGAGGTAGGATCATATCTAAGTTCAGTACATCATAAATCAATAATATGTTTTCTTAACACTTCTTTACGCGTATAAGGTTATTTACTTTTTCACTAAAGAGAAAATGGAAAGGAGACTACAATATGAATATTCAAATTCTCACAAACAAGGTGAGAATCTAGATAGCTAATTACTAAAGTGTCACTACCATAGTAGAGTATAATATATCTTCCGCCTAATCAGGTTTCCAAGTAGAAATTCGTGTTAGATACATAGTATTAATTTATTCATGTTAAGGCTGTGGACTTGTAATGTGTAATCCAAGTGTTTGCTCTTGAAAGATTTTTGTGCTTCTCGCCTCCATCACTTGTACGTTGGTAAACTATGCTGATAAATGGGGTTCTAGTGAACATCCATGATAAGGAGTGCTTCCAGAAATGAGTCCTATGCAACGTAAATTTGAATTAGTCAAGCTCTAACGCATGTATCGGCCATCGAAGGGAGAACCAACCAAAAAAATACTTAAATAAAAGAGCAGTTTCCCCAAACTCCAAGCAATCCAACACTGACAAATCCTTACAGAAATTCAATCACATGTAGCAACAGAAATCAGCAGCCCTTTACACGAGCAATGTAGGCCAAAAAAAACCGCAAGAATCAACACATGTATAAATCAGACAATTGAGATTCTTATCGAAAATAAATTGAACATTTCACTGTAAACAATTCCAAGTTTTTAATATATATATATATATATATATATATATATTGCAGTACGACAACATGGCAACAAAAAACATCGTCAACCTATTACACATCATCATGCCTTCATGTATCAATTCGATCAACTCTCAGTCCTTACATCCTTCTTGAAATGATCTCCAAAGATGGAAAGAACATCATGAATTTCTGCTGCCACTACTTGTGCTGGCGTGAACTCTTATTCACTGCCACCACTTCTTCTCAGACAAAGAAATTAGCTGCCAAAAACAGGTAGAGAAGATGAGCAAAATCAAGTGATCGGAGAGTTCAAGCCTCACCTTCCGTTAAGAGCGAGTTTTCAAAAACGAAATCTTCTAAAACTCAAGAGCAAGAAGCTACACATCAATGATTTGGTGATGTATTGTTCAAATGCGATACCTATATTACATCAGCTGCTAAAATATTTAAAGATGCCGAGAGCTGTTTATCTTCCAATAGAGGACCACCAAGTATACAAACTGAAAGCTAATATAACGAAGTACGAACTCTACAGTGGAAAACCCCACAACAATGACAGGAGGTGAACATGTGACTTTTTAATATCCTTAGTCACTTGAGCTAGGCCTCCTTCGCATAGTATTGTAGAAATCCGAAGTACTGATTTTTTTAAAGCAGAACAGAAATAGAAAGTCCATAAATAGTCCTCACTTGCAGCTTATATAATTCCCCATGTGAAATCCATTCAAAAGAACACACTACATGACTCCAAAGTCCAAAATACACAGAGATTTAAGTTTTCTCTTTTCTGTCATAAATATTTGAAGTAGTTAAAAGCACATCGAAAGCTATCACTTTTTCCTTGTTTCTTCTGGATGGGTGAAAGTAAATGACAATAGTTGGATAAGCAGTAACAATCTGCTCATACAGATACCCGAGCCGTCAGATTCCACGTATTACCTTATATATGAGAATAAATACAATTTCTATGCATACACAAACATGGGCATGCACCAGAAATATCTCTGAGGATAAATAGTAGAATAACTAACCTGTCGCGCAACCTGTGCCGTTCGGCGACTGTCACGTGATGATTCTGTTGCTGAATTTGACATTTTTGGCTCTACATGACCATTTAGTTTTTCTTCATTTATTTCCTTTGAAGAGCTCTTCTCAATTGGAGCATTCTCTTCTGATACACTGAACTGCTCTCTCTTCCTCTTTCTTTGAAAGGTGTATTTGATGACTCTATCTTTTGAAGTTTGGCTAGGAACTTCACCATATACTTCAGCTATCTTTGTCAATGAGTTCAAAGACTGACTACTAACATTTTCAAAATCAAGACTGTCAACAGGAACCTCTAAGCTCTCCAAAGATCTACTTTCTTGTCTGGGGGAGTCTATCTTTGCCATTACCAACTCTTCCACGACTGTTGAACTTAGAACACCAGACAATTTAGCATATTGTGGTTCATTTCCGTACATTTCCGTGAACCCCAGCTTCATGTCTGGTTCAGCTTTTTCTATCAACAAGCTGTGGCCCATCTGGGAAGGATCTTCACCAGGAGCACAATCTCTACCAGGGCTGGAGTGAGCTGCCAAGCCACCAGTGTTTGATGTTTTAACGGTATTAAGGAAATGATCAGGACTGCTTCTTGGAGAAACATAATCAACTTTCCTGTTTCGCCTAGCTCTTCTTCTTTTTCGGCGAAAAGATTCCGCAATCCGTGGTTCATTTCCGTGCATTTCAGTGAATCCCAGCTTCACGTCTGGTTCAGCTTTTTCTATTGACAAACCATGGCCCATATGAGAAGGATCTTCACCAGGACCACAATCGCTAGCAGGGCTGGAGTGAGCAGTCAAGCTACCAGTGTTTGACGTCTTATCAATATTCAGGAAATGATCAGGACTGCTTCCTGGCGAAGGATAATCAGCTTTTCTATTTCTCATAGCTCTTCTTCTTTTTCGGCGAACAGATTTTAGCAGGTGCCAGTTGCTAAGCAGGTCATCTGCTGGTTGTATATTTTCCTGTGAATTAACCACATTATCAACCTTATTAATAGGTGCTAAATCTATCCCTTCACCTTCATCGAATCCATCACCATTTTCATTTCTAATCTTTTCAACTCCTTTAGAAACAGATAGATCTCCATCTAAAAGGTTTCCTTCACAAGCACGAATTCTCTGTGTACACCCATTTCTGTATAGCTCTGGCACTTTATTTCTCAAAATTATAGAGGGTAAATCTGGACCTGCAATGTTAGGTTTTCCAATTTGAACCATATTGCTACAGGACTGATAGCCCTGAGTTTTCTGCTTCATATTCATAATTTCTGTGTTGGAAATTGTCACAGACTCCTCCTGTGATGCTAGAGGCAACACCACTATGTTCTCCTCGTGTGGTTCTCCAGGAGGAGCAGTGTTAACTTCCTCTAAGTTCTGTACTCCATTCTCTTTGCAGCTGGTCACCCTTTCAAGTTCATCCTGAACATCACTCAGCTCTATTCTGAGATCACTCACGATATCTTCTGCTTCCTGAAGTTGAGCTTCAAGTTCATCAATCTTCCTCTGTTGACTCAAGGACGTCAACTCTGCTTCCCTAATCTGTCGCAGGAAAAAACAAAAGAAAAAGAAAAACTTATGAATACGTGAAGCATCAGTAAGGAGCATGCTTACTAACTGAAGAAAAGCGGAAAAAACAAGTATTAGACAGGACGTGAGTAAGAATTTATATAGTTCTTAAAATTAGATGGCACTAGGTGGCAGGTTATATATTCTTTGATAAGATTAAAAGTAGGAAGGGGAGCCTTGGAGAAACTGGTAAAGTTGCTTCCATGTGACCTGGAGGTCACGGATTCAAGCCGTGGAAACAGCCTCTTGCAAAAAATGCAAGGTAAGGCTGCGTACAATAAACCCTTGTGGTTCGTTTCTTCCCCAGACCCCGTGCATAGCGGGAGCTTTAGTGGACTAGCCTGACCTTTTTGATGAGATAAAAAGTAGACAATCTTTCAATATTTTTCTCTACAAAGAGCATTCAATCTGGTGCTGTTTCCAAAAATGCAAAAAAAGCAAACTGTTCATCTAATGTGTACAAAGAGGTTTTCTACTACTCCAAACGCTCTCCTGTTCCTTTATAGCAACACAAAAAGTAGTTTCAGTTTAGTGTCACACTTATTACATGCAAAACATGTAGATGCTGCTGAACAGAATTCTGATGATTACTGAAATCATCATCCTTGATAACATACTTTATTGTCTTAATGATTTAACCCAAACACCTTGTTTCAGATTGACAGGCAATACTTTGAAGCCAAATAACAAAACAGAAAACATGCCGCTGGTTATGTTGCTAATTACCTTAGAAGGCTTTTGAACCTGAATTCAGTTCATAGACAAACAAAAGAGTAAGCAGCAACCTACACACTGACTGTCCAAGTCAGGAGTATACTGACTTTGGGACAGAGCTCTACATCACTGATCAACACATCTACTCCAAAGCTTTCACACTTGGAGGCCTAAATGTCTCTCTTCATTCTAGAAACTTCCAAAATCAGTTTAATCATTTCTTTCAATGCATTCATCGATTCTAGAGCTCAATAAAGATTTGGACCCTAGTAACAAAATGGAATCATATTACCAGGCTAACAAGTTTATCCGGTGCCAAGTCGAAGCTTCCCAAGACCGTGTCCATGCAAACACACATATAAAACATGCTGAGTAAATCTTTTGACATGAACAATGATTACGTTACCCTAGCTACCAATTAAGCAAAAATTTCTTGAAGAGTGAAAGAGCATGTCACAGGGATGTTTTGAGGTACATATCACAACGATCATATCAAACAACAAGGAAGAACCAGAACTTTATAACAAGGAAGAGAATTCTCCTCAATCACTCTCCGCTCATTCGAGTATTGATAACAATTCAACCCCACCCTTCAATCTGATGGAAAAAAGAATTGAATGATGATGAAATGCTCAGATAAATTTAAAGGTCCGGGATCCAGAGTCTTCCTTGTTAACTGATGACCTTTACTTTTGACCTCTTCAACTAAAGTTAAATCAGTAAAGTTTGCTAAATTTCTCACTGGAATCTTATTGGATACATAAAAAAAAAAGGTGAAAAACAACGCCAATTAACATAAGTAAACTCTAAACAAACTGTTCAAAAATCTACAAATTGAGGTTATTTTGAGTTAGGTCCAATGGAACTTATCGCAATAATCTTGACATTTATGTTTAATAGAAATATGTGAGTAGAACAGGTGTAACACTATTTACGAACATGTAAAACTTGACTCAAAGTTTCATCAACTTGCACATATTTCATAACCAACAGATAAATATGTGAATGATGTTGAATGAGATGTTTGGAAATCCTCTTCCGAGTTCATTTTGTTGTTACTGTAATTTCTAGCACCCATTGCAGATGGCACTCTTTTAGAAGCATAAAACTGCCCGTGAGGAGAAAAAGCACACATAAACAAGTAGGCACACATGACATACCGACTGGAAACCAAACTGTTTCGGGCCAACTTGCGTTGACCTCGACAATTCCACCGGGTACCTACTACCTCCAACCGGCATCGGTTCCAAGTACCTCTGCATCAAGGGTTGGGCGAACTGGAAAGAAATCACTTAGTGTTTTTTGCCTCTACTGGGATTTGAACTTACAACGTCATGGTTCTCCTCCACTTCATTAATCACTAAGCCACACACTTGGGTGAGAAACCAAACCGTAACCTTTGACTACCTTCATGAATCAAATAGATCTTAACCTCTAAATTCATCGTAGAAATATTTGTTTCTAGCCCCACCATCAAGGACATTAATTGAGAATTCTAGTTATGCCTTTGTTTGTGACCAGTAACAAGTCTAGGATATTCACCAAGCGGATTCAACATATGAAGGACATGCACAAAAAAGTTAATAAATTAAATATTACTTTGATTAATTAATTACAATTTTATTTTATTAAATAAATAACTAAAATATACTATTACTTAATCAAAATAGTGAGGCCAAACACAAGAAGGGAGCTGACTATGGAAGTAAAGAAACTTTGAATTCAAACTTTGGTGAAAAGGGTTCAGCCTCGAGAGGCAATGAGGGGTTTAAAAATTGGGAATTTTCTTGTGTAGTTTTTGTTTTTATATATTATAGAGATCTCTATATTATACTCGTGTATACATAGAAAAGCCATTCCTAAATTATTTTACGTATGTTGGAAAAGAGTAAAATAATGAACTTATATTTTACATAGAAAAAAAAAAACTTTAAGTTCTATATAGCCAGAAATAGTAGTGCTCGTGTTATTGACTAGTTTCAAACTCGGGGAATTGTCTCAAAAATTACCTGCTTTACCGCTCGAGCGAAGGCCATCTTTGATTCAAGGGGCTAAATATTTGATATATATACTTGAGTTTTCTCAAAAACAAAAAAACAAATACATCCATATATCCAGTGTAATTTTTGATGAAGTGGGTTCATATGAACCCTCTTGACACCATGTAGGTTCGCCCCTGCTTGTGAGGCTGCGTACAATAGAACCTTGAGGTCCGACCCTTCCCCGCACCCTGCGCATAGCAGGAGTTTTAGTGCACCGGGCTGCCCTTCTTTCTTTCTTTCTTTTTTTTCGCATTGGAGCCTACGACATCACCTCCTTCCCAACTTCTACCAAAATCAATCGTAGAGAGAGAGAGAGAGAGACATCACCACATAATCTTGGAGAAAAGGCATTAAAGATTATCACAAAACCTGAATACATGTGGTATGACAATAGTAAGACATTTGAGACGATAGAATGCTGAAGTATCATTAACTCAAGCAATTCATTTCACTCTCGACAAGAAATGTAACGCGAATGTTTCCATCCTAACCCCAACTCCAAGCAAGATAACAAGAAAAGGAATGGGAAGAAAGAAAGACAAATGCATGAACGCACACTGAACAAATGAGGAGAGGTCCTACCCAGTAATAATCCTTGATCAAATTGATACTTGTTTGGAGACAAATGTCTGAAACATCGAAATGTACAATATCTCTAACGGAAAACTTTGGATTTTGGAAGTCTAAGATAATCTACGTTTCCGAGTACCTAAACACTTTCAGCATTTGCAAACATATTTAAGTTTCAAAGCAAAAGATGAGAATAACCAAATCTTTTGCAAGAGGACATCTAGTTAAAACTACAACCTTTTGAAAATAGCAGGTTTATTTTGAAATTGAATGAGTTAGAAATCCATGTGCTATGTTAAATGACACATAAAGCGATGTATGTCATTAGCACAAACTCGACTTTTATGAACAAGACACGAACTCAAGGAATCAGAGGATAACCAGATATTCCAACCACAACAAAACAACATGAACAAGACACGGCATTTTCACTGGTCTAAATCGCCTTTAAAGCAGACTGAAATCGCATGAGCAGAAAACAGGGATAACATTATTGTTCGCATCACAAAAAGAAACATCAAGAGTACAAGAGCAACACAAAAACCTAATTGTATCACTAGGTCACAGCACATAATTTTTGAAATTTCTCCCGTCTCCACCAAGGGAGCCTGAAAAAAAAAGGGAATGAAAATCAGTTCCAATCGAAAAGATCACACTTATTTCTCCTAGAAATTCTTTACGCATCACTAATACCAGAACGATCCCTTGAGCAGACCGCGCAGCACATCAACAAAGCACTAAGCAGTCAACAAAACATCAATCACCTCATTAACAACTTATCTAGCTATCAACGAATAAACACAGAGCGAAAAATCCAAAACATTTACATCCCAACTAATCCAGATTTGCAGAAAGACACCCCTCTTAACATCAACAACCAATTTCACCACAGCAATCAACTCCAATCAACCAACACAAGAAACCAAAATGAACACACATTGAACACAACAACAATCTACCAAACTCAACACTCCAAACCCACTTCAAACAAAACCAAAAAACTTCACCTTAGAATCCATCATCTGCTTAAGCCGCAGCAACATCCCAACTGCCTCCTCTTTCGCCACTTTTAGCTCATGCTTATACCTAATAGCTTTCTTCTCCGACGACATAATCCTCTCCGCCGCTTCCTTCGCCGTATTCAAAATTATATCCGCATACGCCCTCTTCAAAGCCGTCATTCTCTGCAACCAAACAAATCAAAATTCAAAAAAATCAAAATCAAAATAAAAAATGAAATGGAAATCGCATTTACAAGATGATCAATAACGATCCCCATTATTTACACAAGTCGTCAAATAAAAACAAAAAATTAAAAATTTTAAAAACGGTTAGGTAGTTGGAAAGTTGTAAGCAGTAGTAGTAGTTAGCGCCGCCGTGAGTGGTGATTAGAATCCGACAGGATTGTCGGAATGGCGGCGGTTCATCGGTGGTTTACCTCGTCGGAGTCCATTGTAGCATCGACGGAGTTAGCGTTTTTTAAGGTTTTTTATTTTCAGACCGAAGTAAAAGAGAAAGGGGAAGGTGGTTTTTTTTTTTCCCTTCAGTAGCTGTCTGTTATGAACTGAAAGTTCTGTTGTTGTGGTTGCATGGAAAGACGATTATGCCCCTGAGAAATGGGTTGAACTACGAGAGTGACACCGTGGGCGGTTTTGTTTTTGGGGTGCGCGCGCCTGAAAAGTGTGGGACCTACTGGCCCGATGGTTAAGGATGACGTGGCAGTATTGGCTTGTTAATTCGTGGTGGGTTGAGACACGGGGTTCTAACTTTGGAGGGAAACTGATCATTTCATTTTCTTTTCTAAATATAGTCTAAAACTCTCATATACTCCAATTTTTTATTACATCCTTACTATATATTAAATTAATTAAATTACTTTTATTTATTATTATTTTATACTATATTAATAATTTCTTTGTATTTATAATTAAGGATAAAAATGAAAAAAGAATATATATATCTTAATTTTGCGAAATAATAAATATTAAAAAATATCTATTTTAGTAAGCAAAATAGAAACAAAAGAGTAACAATTGAATTTTATAGATTGTGACGTTAGTCGCATGCAATTGAAGATGGTCAATAAAACACTTTTTAAGAAACAAAATTATGAATATATAAAAAATATTTTTTTATATAGACATGTATTAAATTTTGAATATTTTTAATGAAATTTTTGATTAAATTATTGCACAAATCTATAAATAAGAAATTAAAAATGATATCAATAGACTAAAAACATGATTATAAATCTGAAAGATTGAATGTTGAGGATTAGCATAGATCAATAGTTTATTTAGATAGTTGAGTCTTGTCACTTACTGTGTGGGAGGGATGGGTTAGCTCCCCCACCCCTCTCCTCTTCTCCTAACAATACATATTTAGTTATCACGTGATCTTTTACTTGTTAGTATATATGATTATACGTTGCTTTTGGTGTTTCGTATCTTGCTATTTTACAGTTTTATTTTATATTATATATATATATATATCACCTCAAATACTTTTATTCTGAGTCGATAGTCTACCAAAACAATTTGTCTATCTCATTAAACCAAAAATAAGATATGTATATATTTCTAGTTTCTACACTTTTCACACTCCATATATAAGATTATATTAAATATGTTATTGTATTCAATGCTTACAAGAATCGTAATCTAAAAATTTTTAAATTAATATTTACATTATACATGATTTTTTACAGTTTTACGATATCAATACAATAAAAGTTAACAAGAAGTTGTAGGTGTAATTATGGAAATATCATGGGAGAATCCATAAACCTATTATACTATGGTAAACCAATTGGTCATTGAAATTGATGAGTTAGGGAACTTTTTGTCCTTTTGAAAATGACAGAGACACTAAATTAGGTCTCCAATAATTAAAAATTACAAAAGCTTAGAGCGTTGCTTAAAGTTTCACTTATAGAAATAAATTTAAAAAGTTTGAAATTGTGTTGGATCATTTTATATTAGGAGTTATAAGAAATAGAATATCACCCTAGAATTTCACTTAAAAAAGTTTCTAAACTGTAAATTAGTATTTTAAAATTTGAATTAAGATTGAAAATGAAAATTAATGAAAATTAAGCGGATTTGTGCAATAATTTTAAGTTGTATCTATATTCTTTCAAACACTTTTTTTTCAATGTTAGTATTTCAACCGGCAATCTTAAAAATAACTTTATTTCACAATGACACAATAAAATGCGACTATTTTAAAGTATTTTAATGATGTTTTGTCCCTATTTAATACTCCTAGCTTATCCCCTAGCCGATATTCTCAAACAAGTTCAATCATACACTGTTTTTTTGCTTTTGTTTTCACTTATGAAAGTTAGTTATTAATGAGTTATGTGTAAGATTGTGACTTGTTTCCAAATTGGTGAATAGATCCTTTCAACAATGCATAAATTAGCTGACCTTTGTGCTGATGGTTGGTTCGAACATTATTAACATTATTACTTGGATAAAAGTGATAGAACTATTGCTGCTCAATCCGATTTTTTTTTCAGCGTTCGATATTTGTATTAGAATATATGAACACGAACTTAAAATATCAGGTTAAGAATGAAAGAATTCCTTGAAATATATTTTAAAAATTTATATTACCAAATTGTTTAATCATGTCTCGGAAATCTAAACTTAACTGCACTGCTTCATTTAGTTATTTAATAATAAGAATGATATTAAAAACATAATAAATCTCTTTTGATGCGTCAAAAAGAACAAGTAAAATAAAATATATATTTTTTAATTTAAGAAACTAGAAAAAAAGAATTTGGGGGGATATTTACTTGTTAAACTTCTCTATAACCTCCCCCACACCCAAAGACAGGTTAAGAATCCTCGTTAAAATAAGGTTATAGTTTGGAATTTAAGTCGATCAAAATGATAAATGAAGCAAAATATAAAAACACAAGTGGCAGTAAACAGTGTAATAAACAAGTAATTCAAAAGTGAAAGCTCACAAATAATTTTACTTTTTCCAATATACTCCCTCTTTTTCATTTTACTTCTTACAACTTGACTTGACACGATTAAAAAAAACAATTAATAATGTGGCTATTTTATCATAATATCCTGATGTTTATATTTTAATTTAGAGAAAAATAATTAATATTAAAAATAATAAAAAAATATTTTTTCTTAATATGTCAAAAATAATGTCACAAATTAATTTGTAGTAGATTATCTGTGGTGCTGCCTGCTATTGTGAGTCCTACTCATTGATCCAAAATGTGTTGATTTGCCATTACCTTTTGAGGCACTATAAGAGAAAGACTTTTCCTAGGTATCTAATGAAAATACACTTTTGAAAGGCGTATGACATGGCGAGATAGAGCTTTATCCAAATGATTATGATGTGTGTAACCACTAGCAGATTTTCTGTCAAAGTTAATGGTGAAAGTTGGAGCTATTTTGAAGGGAAGAGAGGACTACGACAGGGAGATCCTATATCTCCACTTCTCTTTGTACTGGTGATGGAGGTGTTTTCAAGAATCATGTCAAAGATGAGTAAACTTTCTGATTTTACGTATCACTCTATGTGTAAAGAGCAAAATCTTACCCGCTTTACTTTTGCAAATGACTTGATGATTTTCTGCAAAGGCGATGCGAAGTCTGTTACCAGGATAATGGAGCCTATCAGGTACTTTTTAGATCTGACTGGTCTCGTAGCAAACTCAGAAAATTCTAATCTTTTTGTTGCTTGAGTCTCTGAGGTGGTGCAGCAGGACTCATTAAGGATTACTGGTTTCTCCTCAGGGCAGTTACCTATCAAATATCTTGGTCTGCCATTGTTTCAATTGAACTGAAGCAAAATTGTATGCCACCAACTATGTTTAAAGATAGCAGTAAGGATCGGGGAATCATCTACTAGACACTTATCCTATGATGGCAGGCTCCAAGCACTCAATGCAGTTCTGTTTTCACTCCACAACTTTTGGGGGTCGATTTTTATATTGTCGTAGGTATTGTCAAGCTAGTAGATAGGAAATGCGGAGAGTTTTGGTAGGGAAGGACTGATGAGAAGAGGAAGATATCGCTGGTGAATTGGCACATTGTTTGTTCCCCTAAAAGTGCAAGGGGGTTTGAATGTCAAAATTTGCAAATTGTGGAATGTTGTTTCTGTTTTATCCCTTTTTAAAATTTTATTTGAAATAAAATGGTTTTGACCTTTTAAACTATTTCAAAAAATTCAAGAAAATTTTGAAATAATTTTTTTAAAGAATTGACAAAGTCGTCATTTGATTTTTATAGAAAAAATATTAAGAAAAAAAAACGTAAAGAAATTTCAAAAATTCAAAAATATAAATAAGTCTTTTAAATTGGAGAAACTGAATAAGTATTCAATTAACGCCCTAAAAAGATTTCTACAGCACTTAGGAGCGTCTGTTTTAAAATGGTTCGCCAAAAGATCATATTTTACTAACTTACAAAATATGGCTAACTTTGCAAAAAAGAGTTGCTTTTAAAAAATTATTTGTTTACATGTTTAAAATTGATATTTGTTTATTCAAACGAAAAATAATTCATTTGAGTTAGAAAAAAAAAAAAACTATAGCATGTTTCACATAATCCAATATTAATTTTGAGAAAAATTATGAAATATTTCGCTTAATTTGAGAAAAATATTACAAAAAAGCTCACTTGAGATAATATTTTACTTATTCATGATTAATCACGAAAAGTTAGAATTTGAGAAAAAATTGAAGAATATTCTAATTGAGAAAATTTTACTTATTTCATAATTATTTTTTAAGAAAAAAATTAAATATTATACTTGAATTAAAGAGAAATCTATTTAAACTAAGTGACACACTTAGATTTAAGAAGGACATAAGTTTGTATTTTTTATGAAAAAAAAAAAGAATTCCGTAATTATTTTTATTATTATCGTTATTATTAAAAAAAATTGCTATAAATAACACCTTTGAGAATGTTAAGGGGATATCATTTTAAAAGTATCTTATTAATTATGGAAGAAAAGAACTTATCGAGTTTGAAGAAAATTATTCTAACTCAAGTAGGCTATTAGTCATATAAACAAGATAAATTTCATTTAAAAAAAATGCTTCGGAATTTTTCTTTTAAGATTAGTTTTAGAATGAAAAATCGAAAGAACCATTTTAATTCATTTAGACGAGATAAATTAGATGATAAATTATGAATTAATTAAAAGCCGTGATAAAATATGCTGGTAACGTTTTAGGGGATTTATCTAAATTAATTAGTTAGAGTGTTCAAATAAATACAAATAAATAAGAATGAGAAATAAATAAAGAGTTAAAATTGGGCCTTTTTGGACCATTAATGGGCTGCCCAATTTTTGGGCCCGTAACAAAATTATATAATTTCATATAATTGAATACGATAATATATAATTGTCAGTTTAAACGATAAAATTATCCAAATAAATACTTTAAACAATCTTCATTCAAATAAAATAAATATTAGTGTAATTTTATTCGAAAATTGAAGAAACTCGAAATTAAACTCAACAACTTCAGTTGATAAGCTGGTCTGGTGGTTTTTGCAGATGAAGGACCAACTATGGGTGCAATTGAAATAAACTATTGATATGTATTGTAAGAATCAATATATATATATATATATATATATATATATATATATATATATATATATATATATATATGCTGATGTGGCATGCCTCAAAATTCAGCATTCCTATTTATCTAATTTTAAAATTTTTTGAGCTTTTTTTTATTTATTTTTTTGGTTGTTTGCCTTAATTAATAAACCCATTAATTGCCATTTACTGTTACCTCTCACACAAAGCACCAGAAACAGTAACTCTTGTCATTTCAGAAAAGGCATTTTGTCTTTCCTTCTTCCCTCATCAACCATCATTAACCCTTTTTCTCAAGCCAACAAGTTGAATTAAAATGGCCAAATGAAGAAATTTGATTGTTGAGTGAGTCAATCTTTTCCGAAAGCAATACATCCTTCTATTTTAAGTTAGTTGTTATATTTTATTTTTTAAGAATCAAAGAATGTTATTTTTGACTTTTTTTATCATATCGATATGAGAAAAATTTTAATTTACAGTACTTATAATAATAATCTATCTTTAGCTTACATCCTTCTATTTTAAGTTAGTTGTTATATTTTATTTTTTAAGAATCAAAGAATGTTATTTTTGACTTTTTTTATTATATCGATATGAGAAAAATTTTAATTTACAGTACTTATAATAATAATCTATCTTTAGCTATTGAAAGTTAATTAAATTGAATCTTCATAAATGAAACATGAAATCGAGAACATCAAATGGCTGCAGGTAAGTGTCACTTTTCCTTGCGCAAAAATGAGTTTAAAAGCATAAAAGTTTTCAATTTATAATGGCTAACAAGAAGCAGGGGTTAAGAAGAAATCTACGTAGGGAAAGAAGTTTACTTCCTTTGAGAAATATCAGAAGGTATGAACCTTAGTGTTTTTATGGTGTTTGTTTTTACGTGTATCCTAACTATGCTTCTGCCTACTTTTGCTTATCCCGCAGGAAGTCTTTTTTCATGATTTATTGCATATTTACTCTCACAAATGTTTCAATGTTTGTTTCTTTTTTTATTGCAATCAGTT
The DNA here is from genome assembly GCF_002878395.1 of Capsicum annuum. Taxonomy (NCBI): domain Eukaryota; kingdom Viridiplantae; phylum Streptophyta; class Magnoliopsida; order Solanales; family Solanaceae; genus Capsicum; species Capsicum annuum. The sequence continues at coordinate 248,566,186 of NC_061113.1, forward strand.
TGATTTCATTCCTTAGTAGTCTATTCTGCTGTAATTTGAAGAACATCTAAGTATTCCTAAAGAAAGAGAAGTCTTCTGCTTTGCTTCAATTTGTTTCAGTTCTTCTTTTTCTTCTTGCAGAAGTATTGCATTTTTCGGAGCGTGTTGTGGCTGCTGGTTCACCTGTCAAGTTTCTTTTAGGATTTAGAGGGTCGCTTCCCTTTGAACTTGAATCTGGGTAAGTATAAACAGTTTTATTTGATGTTTAGTCGCACATTCTGCTTACACTCTCCCAAAACTCACTTGTTGGATTATATTAGGTATGTTGTTATTGCAGCAGTGCTCCTCGCTTAATCATGAAGCAACAACACACTTAATATAATCTCACTGGGTGAAGTCTGAGGAGGATAGAGGTGCGCAGACCTTACCCCTAACCTATAGGTTAGAGAGATTGTTTCCACTTAATCCTAGAACTGTTTCTGTTTATAGCTACTAAGCAGGGTCGTGGCCAATGTTTGGGTTGAAACTGAAAAGTGTATTTGAAGTTAGAAAGCATTTGTGCAAGTTGTCAGTCATTTTGAACATAATTTTGATGATTTGTGAGAGAAAACTAGCATTTCACAATACACCTCCAAAACAATAAATATGTTTATTGAATTTTGTTTACACATGACGAAACAAGTATTTATAAGTAATGAAGTTTGGAATTTTCGATAACCACCTATACCCGATTCAATTCACCTTAGTTAGATCATATTTCCTGGATAAAATGGATCTAAATTTACTCAACACTGGGTGGTGTTTTCAGGTACATAAGAGTGTGTGATTTAGATGATGTTCAACTATTCTATTACTTCGTTAAGTCTGAGACGAATCCAAAATTAGACCCTCTTATTCTATGGCTAACTGAAGGCCCTGGCTACTCTGTTTTATCTGAGAATGCCCTAATGTTATTTAGGAGATTAAAGGGCCATGGATTTATTCCTCAGATAGTAACTTACAACATTCTTATTCATGGGTTGTGCAAGTCGGGACGAGGAAAAATTGCAAGAGAGTTCCTCAACGAATTGGTAGAATCGGGTCATATCCCGAATGCTATCACTTATACGATAGTGATGAAATGTTGCTTCAGATATAGACAATTTGAAGAAGGCTTTAAAATCTTTGCTGAGATGAGAAATAAAAGATATAGTACATATAATGCCTTTGCTTACTGTACAGTCACAAGTCTGTTACTTAAAACTGGGAGGATAACTGAGGCCAATGAGTACCTGGGGTATATCATTACAAGTGGCTTTAGCCTTTCTTTTAATACCATTTTCAATCTATATTGTAAGGAAGGTAAGCTGGATAATGCTTTTAAATTGTTATACGAGGCAGAAAAATGAGGCTTGGAATCTGACAAGTACACCCACGCTATCCTGATTGATGGCTTGTGCAGGACTGGTAATTTAGAAGAGGCACAACAACAATTGAACCATATTATTGAGATGGGTTTTGATTCTAACTTGGTTGCGTGGAATTCTTTTATCAATGGGTTGTGTAAAGCTAGTCACTTGGATTATGCTACAAAGATATTTGAGTCAATGGATATGAAAGACTCTGTTACTTACTCTACCATAGTCCGTGATTTTTGCAAAGCTAAGAGGTTTCGTGCAGCATCTAAGTTACTAATATCTTGTATTAAAGGTGGCATGAAGAATCTTAAATCAGATGAACGAATTGTTATTGATGGTCTTCATAGTGGTGGAGTTATGCATGAAGCAACGAAGGTCCAATCTAAAATTCGACTGGCTAAGCTTCTGCATTATTAATAAAGAATGGTGCTCAGCTTTGCCACTGATCTTTGTATTTCTACCTTCTACATATTTTACTTATCGTCATTAGTTATTTTCATATTTTTTACTATTATTTTAATTTAATCTATGATTTTTGTATTTGTAAAACAAAGTTTTTTATGACTGGGCGAAGCGCGGTCAAGTGCATTAGTAATCCAATAATTTCAATGACTCGAGTCGGAGAGCTCACCAAAGCACAAGAAACATATAAACAAGTGAGTCTTTTTAAAGAAAAAACTATTAATAACATATTTTTTTAAATATTACCCCGTCTTTTAGATATATACTAGTTTAGATATACGTGTCTCGCGTGTGTACCTCAATTTAGTGAGTATAATTTTATAAAATCATTTAAAATATAAAAAGTATGACAGTCTTTCAAAATATTTATTACATTTTTTTATTTGTCAGCATCTTGACATTAGGATGACTTTTAGTTATTATCCAAAGTAAAAATTAGTCAACCGAAAAGCACATATATTAGTTTAAACACAAGAAAGTTTATATGTTCATCTTTCAAATAAAAGTTATGCATATCAGGATTCAATACTTATTATATCCTTATATTTAGAACTCAACTAACAAGTTTAATTAAAAATTCAACTATAATACTAAGAAAATAATTAAATAAGATAATCAAAATAAAGCCACAATTAAATAAAAAAAAAGGAGAAAAAAAAAAAGAAAGAGACAAACTTTTGATGTTTTTGACCACTTTATTCGGTGTTCAATTTTTGATAAAAAAAATTCTACTGAAAAAGAAACACAAAAGATTATAAAAAAAGGGAGAATTCATTGTTATATTATACGCAATAAATAAAAGACAAAAAAGTTTAAAAAGATAAATTCAAGATTCTTTTGCTTCATAATCATTCAAAACTTTAAAACTAAATTCAAGTATATTCTCATAAAACAGTCCAAAAAGGTTAAATTATTGACTTTTCGAATTTTAGTGTGCTCAATCGCTGGAAAACACAAAAAACTCTTAGTTTTTTTATTTTTCTGATATTAATTATACAATTGTATATTACTTAGAAGGTCTTTTTGGGTGAAAAATAATATATAATATTAAATTGTTAAAGGATACAAAAGTAGAGAAGATTAAGCATAATGGCCAAAAAAGCAGAATAAAAAATTCAGATGAAACACATACATACACAATCTGAAAGACATTTGAAATCAAAAGAACTGCATCAATCTTGAAATATAAAGACAGAAATGATATATATATATATATGATTTAATGCACTAATATGCAATAATAATTAGTTATAGGGTAAGTTTAGAGATTCCATAGGGTAAATGCTACCATGTTTTAGTTATGCGGTAAATTTAGAGATTCCATAATAGTTAATGCGTTGTTTATTGAGTACTATTTTTTTTATGGAAGGAATTTTTTTTATTTTTTGGGTATGATTAGGTTTTTTAGACAGTGAAGAAGGAATTATATTTTTGTGAGGAGAGGTTTTCTCTTCTTGGTAATATAGTCAATATTTAATATTACTTAAATAATAGGAAAACGATGAAAAAATGATTTTGTCTAAAGCAGAGTATTTTAATGAACCGCAAAAAATTCAAATCACTTTTCTAAGAGGTTTCACACTTTTAATATATTATAGATATAAATATAGATATAGATTATAGATATAGATTAAAACAAGTAAAATTAGTTACATGAACAACTTTTCTTTTGATCAAAATCATACTTGATTTTGGTGATCAACAAGTACAAACGGAAACACCCTTCAAAACACCCCATCCCTGATCCCACCGATCTAGTGACAGATCTAGCATATATTCAGGGGTTCATAACCTTTTTCGGCGAAAAATTATACTATTTATGTACGGTTAAAATTACTTTTTAGACATATATTGTATATATTGAATCCCTTCAGTTAGTTCATGTGTGTACTTTTGAATTCCCTTAATGAACCCATCCTATACCCCACTTCCACCACTATCACCATAGTCATACCCCACACCCAATAATATTTATCAAAATTATATTTTACATAATATTATTTACTTACCTACAAAATCAAAAACGAATAAGGAAATTATTTGTTTCAGAAAAATATTTGCCTACTTTTATATCTAAACAATGTGAAAAATCAACTTCTATAGCCTATAACGTAAACGATTTGTGGCTGGTAATAAATATAAATTTAATCCTAAGTACAAATTACAATTTGTGATTTCATATAATGCAAGAGATGACATAATTTTCACACCTCCCATTACGCACATATTCAAATTTAAACCTTTTTTTACCCTTACCGTCCTTGTACCACCTTTATATTTCACAAAAATGTTGCAACATTTTCTTCTACTTGTTCACTCACCATGGCCATTTTTTTGTTAGAAAATATATGAAAAAAATTATCGGACAAAAAAGATTAAGGGTGTATTCAGTACGACTGAAAATATTTTCTTCGTTTTTTTCATATTCAATTGATAATATTATTAAAGATGTATTCGGTACGACTGAAATTACTTTCTTCATTTTTTTCATATTCGATTGATAATATTTTGAAAAAGTGTGTGGGTTGTAACTAGTAGTTAGGAAGCTCTGGTGTAGCTGGGTTAGTAAACTTACGACTGTGTCCACTGGTAGAAGACGCTAGTGTATGGTTTATACTAGGGGGTTATTTCTTATTTCCTGTTTTTTAAATTTCATATTGCTCTTATTTTCGTGGCTCCCTTAGCTCTATTTTTATTATCTTTCATTCCTTATTTTGGTTATACCATCCATTCTGCTTCATGTATTATTATGACCTTGTTAACCATCATTATCTTGAGCCCGGATCTATCGAAAACAGCCTCTCTACTTCGTATGAATTGCGTACATTTTACCCTCCCCAGACCCCCACTTGGTGGGATTACACTGAGTTTATTGCTGTTGTATGTATAAATGTTTTTGAGATAATATTTTCTTACTTACTTATCGAAAATTAAAAAATAAGTAAGAAAAATCATATTTAAAAAAAAATAAAATTATTCATAAAAACATCTTACTTAGTACCGAACACACTAATGCTTGATTACCCTCGCTTGCAGAGCCGAAAATGCTAAATGGTTTTGTTATATGTCCAAGCTGATCTGGAATGAAAATTCATTGTTACTAAAAGAGAATAATTTAAAACAATTTTTGTACACCAATGTACATTGTATTCTTGTGATTCAACTCTTAAACTTGGTAGATAAGTGCAAAGAAGGGGAAAAAACCACGAAAAAAAATGCAGATATAAAGCTTTGCTGATGCCCATTTAGTTTCCAACTTACGCTAAATTTTATTCAATTTTAAATCTCTATTAACCATATCTTAAAGTCCCCATATTCGTCAACGACAAAACTACTAAGATTTAGACTAAGGTTATACTCCTTAAGTTTGTCATGAACACTAGAAATGTCTCTCTAAATTAATGATCATCTCGTTTCTCATTCAATCTAATGACCAAGAAAACTTGAGCAGAAAATAGATGCAAAATTTCTTTTTGTATTTCTGTGTGTTTTCTGGTGTATTTCTTGAGTAATTACAAATATGTGTTGCTTCCTATGAAACCTTACTACATCTATTTATAGACCCTTTGAAGTCCCTAAGTCAAAAATGTACAACAATGCAAGAAAATCTTCCTATACAATTGTCAACATGCAAGCTAGAATCTGGAAAATCTGCAAGCTGGAAAATTCTGCACATTCAAGCCAACCCATCTGGACTTTTCAAAGTCTAATAAGTGTGTTGCATGCTTAGTGCTTTCAAGCTCTAATCCAAATACAATTTCAGTGTGTATCTATCTCCCTTGTTTCTTTCTCTGGCAGAGTAATATCATTTTTTTTCGGCGACACCCCCTCTTAAGTTGATGGCCGGAGATAGGACACTCAACTTGTGCAAAAGAAATCTATGAAGTGGCCCTGCTACAGCTTTGGTAAATAAGTCAGCTAATTGAGATGAAGAAGGAACAAAAGATAATGAAATCAACCCATCAAGAAGTTTTTCCCGAACGAAATGGCAATCAAGCTCAATGTGCTTGGTTCGTTCGTGAGAAACGGGATTCTTGGCAATATGTATCACGGCCTGACTATCACAATTAACGGGCACCGAAAATGAAGGAGCTACAAACAAATCCTGAAGGAGATGAACAACCCAGGTGATTTCAGCGACAAGGCGACGCATAGATCGGTACTCAGCTTCTGCAGAAGAAAGAGCTACGCTAGGCTGCTTTTTTGATTTCCAAGAGATAGGGCAGCCCCTAAGACTTTAAAAAAACCAATCGAAATCGCAAAATGCTTGAATTTGGAATGAAGAATCTGGAGATAAGAAGAGCCCTTAGACCTGGATCTTTACTCAGGTATCTCAAAACATGATAAGCAGCTTGAAGGTGACCAGAACGAGTATTTGCTAAAAAATTCAGCTTTCTCAAGAGCCGTCGTTAAAATGTCGGATCACTGAGAGGCTCACCAGAGGTAGTGGAAAGCTTAAGACTTGGATCCAATAGAGTAGACACAGACTGAGATCCCAAACAATCAAACTCAGTGAGGAGCTCTATTGCAAATTTTTCCTGGGTAATGATCATTCCAGATTTCTCTCGCACCAATTCCATTCCCCAAAAGTAATGTGCCTCACCTAAATCTTTGATCTTGAATTCAGAATTTAACAATTTTTTAATTTCACTTATTTTCGCTGTATCATTGCCGGTGATTAATATATCGTCGACATATACAACTAAAAGAGTAATGAGGTTCCTTGTTACTTTGAAGAAAAGAGAGTAGTCATTGAGTGAAGAATGGAAACCTCGAGTGTTCAATACAGAAGACAACCTAGCATACCATTAGCAGGAAGCCTGTTTCAACCCATACAACGATTTACGAAGATGGCACCCATGATTAGAAGAAGAAGGTGCCAAACCAGGAGGAAACTTCATATATACCTCCTCATCAAGATCTCCATGGAGAAACACATTGTTCACATCAAGCTGATAAATTTTCCAAGCTTTCTTTACAGCAACTGATAAAAGGCACCTGATTGTAGTGATTTTTACTATGGGGAAAAAAGTCTCTGTATAATCGATGCATTCTCTTTGTATATCCCGTCGGATCACTAATCGAGCCTTTAATCTTTTCAAAGAACCATCAGATTTCAATTTCACTTTGTATACCCATTTGCAAGGTAATGCCTTCTTCCCCTGTGGTAATTCAACAATATCTCAAGTTCTATTAGAATCTAATGCATTAAATTCTTTAGCCATAGCAGTGGTCCAATCATGATGCATAATAGCTTGTGCATATAATGATGGTTCAGTGATTTGACAAATAAAATTTATGAGAACCTGATTGGATTCTATTAAGGCAGAAAAAAACGCTGAATATAAAGGAGAAAATGGTGGATTAGGAGAAAACATAGAATAAGTTGTTGCACAAATATAATCTGACAAGTACTTGGGCTTTTGATGTTGCCTGTGTGATTTTCGCAGCAAGGTATCTTGTTCAGAGGGTAACACTGTAGAACCTAATGGAGAGCTAGAAAAAAGTTGATCAGGAGTAGGATGTAAATCAGAGACACTTCTAGGATTGAGATCAATTTGTTGTATGGACTCTTTAGACAAGTAAGTATCATCATCTGAAATGGGTAAAGACTCCGGGAAAAGCTTGGAAATGGGATTAGGTTGAACAAAAGGAAAAACATGTTCCACAAACTCGAGGTCCCTAGAAACTGTGACTTGATTTGTTTGAAGAACAAGAACCTTGTACCCCTTTTTTTGCAAAAGGATACCCTAGAAAAACTCCAGGAAGGGCTCTAGGACTAAGCTTGTCCTTATTTCTATAAAGAGTAGAAATGAAACACAAATATCCAAAAGGCTCTAAGACAGAGTAATTAGGAATAGTTTTGAATAAGACTTGGTATGGAGATTTTTGTTTAAGAACAGAAGATGAAAATTTGTTAATCAAATGAGTGGCAGTGAGCAAGCAATCACCCCAAAACCTTTTAGGAGTATTAGATTGAAACAAGAAGGCCCTACATGTTTTCAATAAGTGTTTATGCTTTCTTTCCAGCACACCATTTTGTTGTCGTGTAGCTGTACAAGTGGTTTGGTGTAAAATGCCTTTCGATTGAAAAAAATCTGTTTGCACCTTTCCCGTTCCCAACTCAAATGCACCATCTGATCTCACAACTTTAATTTTTGTGGAAAATTATCGTTCAATATGAGATATAAAAGTTTGTAGAGTAGGAAAAACACTTGACTTGGTGCAAAGAAAAAAGGTCCAAGTACATCTTGAGAAGTCATCTACAATTGTCAAGAAATATTTTTCTCCTTTATAAATGGGAGTCTTATAAGGTCCCCAAGTGTCTATGTGTATTAGCTCAAAACAACCTTTAGTAGTGATGAAACTAGTCAGGAAAGGGGGTTTGATTTTCTGGCCATAGGACAAATAGAACAAGGAAAATCTACTTTATCGATTTTATTTAATTGCAATTGCTTGATGTTTTTCATTGCATGAAAAGGCAAATGACCTAATCTATTATGCCATAGAATTGCTGAAGTAGAAAGCAAACAAGATGGAACAACTTTAATAACTTCACTGGAAGATTGAGCTCTAACTGGACTAATTGACTCATGACAAACTGACTGAATAGAATTAGGCAGGAGCTTAGACAGACATGAGATTGATTCTTGATAGGAATTTAAAGACACCGGACTAGAAATTAAAGATGCTGGATTAGAAAACTTTTGAAAAATGAACTTCATATTGGGTGTGTTATCCTTCATCACATATAGCCCTGCTGCAATATCACCTAGTACCTGCTTATTCTTAAAAAAAAAAAGCCTGTATAAAATAATTTATTTTAGAAAAAATGAGATCGTAATCAAATTGAGTACATAATTGAGAAACTGATAACAAGTTATGTTTGAATGCAGAAACTAGAAGGACATGGTGAAGTTCAAAATCCGGAGTTAAATGTAGACTGCCTATATAGTCTACTTTAATCTTGAATGAATTTGGTAAAGTGACTAAAATAGGAGAAGGCAGAGGCAATATGTTGTGCAACAGAGACTTGTCAAAGGTCATGTGTTGTGAAGCGCCAGAGTCTATAATCCAGGTGTGGTACGTTGTTTTTGAAAAAAAAAAAGTAAATACATGATAAGCTATATGCATACCAGCCAGATTAACACTAGCACTGGCCTCAGAAGTTAATATTGTGGAACCTAGTTGAACATCTTGAAACATTTGCACCAGTTTGTCACACTGTTCTTTGAAAAAACCTTGGTTGATAAGGAGACTAGTCATAGTATTTGCTCCATTGCCTTCTTTCTCAAAAATTGCATTAGCCTGGTAGTTAGCAGAATTTCCTTTCCTCGCTTTGTTGAACTTGAAGTGTGCAGGATACCCAACAAGTTTATAACAAACATCCTTGGTGTGACCAGATTTTTTGCAATATTTGCAAAAAAAAATCTATCTTCTTAGTTTCTGTGTTTCCTAATGGATTAGCACCCCTATAGTCATTTATACTCCTAGATGGAGTCCATTTTTGTCCAGAAGTCATGAAACCAGAAGATTCAATAGCAAGACTATGATTAGAATGTACTTCCCTTTGTGATTCTTCAAGTAAGATAATAGAATAGGCTTGGGCAGTACTAGAAAGAGGCTTTATCATAAGTATGTTCCCTCTCACGCTAGAAACGCATCATTAAGACCCATTAAAAACCGTATTAGTTGTTGGTCTTCATTCATTTTGATGTTATGAGTTTTGACTCCACGGTCACAGGTACATTTACATAACATAAAAGTATTCAGTAGTTTCAGTTGATCCCGGATTCTTTTAAGTTTGGTAAAATAGCTTGCTACATCGTTAGTACCTTGGCTGATGTTATTGAGCTTCTTTTGCAGTTGAAAAAGTCGTGCCCCATGTCCATAGCTATCCTCAAGCTCAATCCAAAGCTTCCTAGCTGTCTGTGAGTAGATCATGCTTTCAGAGATATCCCTGCTAAGGGAATTCAGGAATCAAGTAATGACCATGTCATTGCATCTCTTCCACTGATCAAACAAAGGTGAATCTTCAGCGGGACACCTGCAATTTTCATTAATAAATCCAAATTTTTTTTTAGCCGAAAGCGATATAAGAACTCCCCTGCACCAGTATCCATAGCAAGAACCATCAAAAGTGACATTCAATAATGTCATCCCTGGGTTATCAGATGCAGACAAAAAATAAGGATGACAAGAGTCTACTGGCAAAGAAGCTGTTGTGCCAGAATTTTCCTCTGTGCCAGGTGTTGATGCCAGGTGTTGATGAAGAAGAATTGAAAGGGGAAGTACTCATGTTCAAAGATGGATTTAGAATTGATTATAAAAAAAAAATTATATTGCTTCTTAAGGGTGCTCTGATACCATGAGAAAACTTGAGCAGAAAATAGGTGCAAAATTTCTTTTTGTATTTCTGTGTGTTTTCTGGTGTATTTCTTGAGTAATTACAACTATGTGTTGCTTCCTATGAATCCTTACGACATCTATTTATTGACCCTTTAAAGTCCCCAAGTAAAAAATGTACAATAATGCAAGAAAATCTTCCTATACAATTATCAACATTCAATCTGGAATCTGAAAAATCTGCAAGCTGGAAAATCTGGAAAATCTGCAAGCTGAAAAATTCTGCACATTCAAGCCAATCCATGTGGACTTTTCAAAGTCTAATAAGTGTGTTGCATGCTTAATGCTTTCAAGATCTAATCCAAATACAGCTTCGGTGTGTATCTATCTCTCTTGTTTCTTTCTCTAGCAGAGTAACATCATTTTTTTCGACAATAATGACTCCATGAGATGTTGTGACATATTTATTAAAAAATAATACTATGACTATCCCTTAATTCAAACAGTCGATTATGTCAGTCATGAATCCAAAATTTTTAAATTATGAACGCTTGGTTGTCTTTAATCTAAATTTACTTTCTAAAATTAATACCTCCGTCAATATTATTATATTTTACTAATATCATTTTTCAAGTATAAAAAAAATGTGTTGCTTTAAAGCTAATGAATGCCAATACCACAGACGCAATATGTGAATTTTTACTAATAATATTATTTTATTTATACATATTTCTAAGCACACCATAACGTATTATATGACGTGAAGCTTATATTTTTCATACACTTAAAATCAACATTAAAAATTTTATATGATCTAAAGTACGTATTCATTACAATATCATCATTATAAGAATATCCTGTCTTGAATGTGTAATAAAGAATCTATGCGACAAAAGACAAGAGACAAGTTTGTTGTTTTTAATGAATTGGTTTAACAGTGGATCTTTAATGCTTCCTCTCTGTTTTGTTTGACTTAAAAAAAAAGTAGTACAGTCCTTGTTCATTCGTTCACATTTAACCGGACACATTTCCTACTCCCACCTCCCAACGTCTATATTTATTTATCTATGTTTCTGTTAGCATAAAAATTAAAATATTATAAATAATAAAAATAATTTCATCATATGTTAAAGATTATAAAATAATGTATCATATTTAATATTAAAAATAAAATTAAAAAAATAGTTAAATTATCTATTAATTTTATAAACTGAACAAGTATTTTTAGAATATCAAAATACATAAGTAAAGATGGACGAAGAAGTAAAAAATACGCTCTTTATTTTATTTTACCGTCATTATTAACTTGATACACATCTTTAAATTTTTTAATTAGAATTGTATCATACAAAATTAATTTTATTAATAATATTTTGAATCTCTAAATTTTGATTATTACTTTACGTAGTTATTTAATACTAATAAATGTGATAAGAAAAAATATAATAAAATTCTTTTGATCTCATGAATCGAATAAGTAAATTTAAATAATTATTTTTAATATAGAGATCAAGTAAAATGAAATGAAATAGTAATTAATAAAAGCGTAATTTTATTATAGGATCCTTAATTATTATAAATTATTATTTAAATTTAAAAAATAAATAATATTTGATAATAAAAATAAGATAAATATACAGGAGTATTTTTTTTTTTGCAAATCTAATAAACATAAGTAATTAATTCTGTTAGCATAATCAACGAGTAAAATATATTAAAGATATTGCTGATGAAAAAAAAAAACTAATACTATAAAACAGAAAAACGAATTGAATTGAGAGATATCATAGATAACTACTCCCTTCATTTTAAAATAATTAAATTATTAGGGTAAGACAGAAAAATCTTATAAGATATAAACATAAATTATAGATCATTTTTCACTATTATTCTTTTAATTATTCATAAATTACTTTTTTAGAAAATGTAAAGTATTTAAGTATCTTATTAAATAAAAAGATAAAAATTAAAAATACTAATTTTTAATACGTGTCTTAAAAATAAATAATTTATTTATTTTAAATATTAAAAAATAATTCAATAATTTATTTATTTAAAAATAAAAGGGGTATGCAGTAAATTATTAGATTGAGAAATATTTAATCATGCAAGATGTCGTAGAGGGTTCAGCTTTTGCGCCGCTATGAATTTTAACTTATGCATAAAATACATTATTGAAAAAGTTGTGAAATTACACATTTAGAAAAAAAAAACCTTTCATTGAGATCATTTAACAGGGGTAGGACCGTCATTTCAATGTCATTGGAAATTAGCTGTTTTTCAGGTTGAATTTCTTATGAAAATAACGAGGTACACGTTTCTCAGGTAAATTCAATTTCTCGTTTCACATCTCATTTGTTCTTTTTTTCCACGCCTTTTTCTAACTCCGGCAACTATCACCGCCGTTAACAACCACTTCCGCCGCCGAGCTCCGCCGCGCGCCGCCGTTATTAATTCTATCAATAGCTATCAACTTTTATTGCAGCTCAAGCATCGTTGACTTACTTATATTCCCTGTTTGGTTGCTAAAAAAAGAGGAATCAAGAAACTGCATTTTAGGTGTTTCTTCCTCGTTTATCATAACGTTAATTGGATCAGTGCCTGCAGGTGGGTTTTTCTTATTTTTTTGCATACGCATTCTTAAGTTAATTAATTGATTTTATGAGGCAATTTTTTTGATAAGATTGACTTGGTCATTTTCTATTTTTGCTAATAAAACAACATGTAAAGTTGTGGGTTTTGGGTGGTGGGGGATTTTGGTTTTTGCTTATGCTGTTGAGTTTTTTTTTTTTTTTTTTTTTAAATCAAAATGATTTTTAAGTTAACTTGGTATGTTACTTTCTAATATCATTTTTCTTTTGTACCAAGATGGAGACTTTGTATTAGAATAGGATGAGGGTTCAAAGGGTTTTAGTGGGGTTTTCAGATTTTTTTGCATTCTATATTTTCTGAGTGCATGATATATTTGCCATCATGAATTTTCTTGAGCTGTCAGTAAGCATTTGATGTGTGGTGGTTGTATACTTGAATGGGCTTTTATTATTTCGGGGTTGTAAATGTGGATAGCTTTTTAACTTTTCTATGTGTGTATAATAAATGTCCTAGCTTGATCTTTGAATAATCTCTAACATATAATACTCTTCTGAAGGACTTAAATTGTTCCTTTGTAGTTTGGGGAAGTTTTTGACATGCCAAATTCTTTATTCTCTGATGTCTGGTAGTATGAACTTGCTGCTAATATTTCTTATTAGAGCCTGCTGTTTTGCTTATCGAAAGTCTCTCCAAGTGGGTTTCAGGTTTAATGAAGGTGTTCTTAACAGATAATCTTTATATACACAGGGATCCCCTGCGTAGGTCTTTGTTCCTAGACAGCTGGAGCAGGATTAGTTTTTTTACAAGCTGTTTGAGATCTTGATTTGTTATTATCTTGTTTATGAGAGGAAATATATTGGGCTAATACTTGGGTGAAGGGAGTTGGAGGGATGCAAATTTTTAGAGACCTCAATAGATGTCTGTTATATTACGGCGCCTTCGATGGATGATAGCTGGTCTAAATAAAGGAACACCAGTGACCCCTAAGAGGCTGCACAGTGCTGATGTGCAGCCTGCGCCTTTTTCACCACTAACACAGCAGCAGCAATTGCAACTACTCAAGTCCTATTACGAGTCAAAGTCTGAGAAAAGAAAGCCTACACAACCAATGTTGGAGGCTGTGCATGAGATTTCCATCTACATTCACCGGTTTCACAATCTTGATTTGTTCCAGCAAGGGTATGTGGATATCATGCTCCATAGTTCTTTATCTTGCTCCTTTGGTGATTTGGCTATTGTACTTCTGTTGCCTTACAATTTTTGCCAAATATGTAGATGGTACCAGATTAAGATTACAATGAGATGGGAAGATGGTGATAATGGGTTATTAGGAACTCCATCCAGAGTCGTTCAGTATGAAGGTAAACTTATTGAGTATGACAAATGGCCAAACCATACAGCAGGCTACTAAAAGCAGGATACTTTTAAATATTGCAGTCAATAACAGTGGGGTACAGAAGTGAGAATGATATCATCTTTGAGGAAAGACTAGAGGAATCAATATTCTGAAATGCTTAAAGTTCCATTACTATGAATCTTGCTATGCAATATGATAAACTGATGTGGTAGTCTTATGTGCTATGATAACTTTATGATGTTATGTGCATTTGATTGTTATTTTGTTGTTTTATTGCTGAAAAGTAAGTTTACAAGCATAGAATGCAGTTTTGGTCGTTACTCGTTACACATTATTTCAGAGGATATAATATGTGAAACTAAGTAAAAGGAAGATAGAGGTTATATCTTGTCTAGTGCACTACACAAAAACATAGCTAGTGTGACCCCAAAGTGGGTTATGGCGAGGGTGGGGTGTACGCAGACCTTACTCCTTACCTTGTGCGAGTTGGAGTGGCAGATTATATTGACTAGTGCACTAGTCTGTCATAATTGAAATGCTGCAATCCACAAAAAATCAATATTGGAATCCACCAAGATAAATACACAAACCCAGTCAGTCAGTCACATTCTGGAGAAATGAGAACTCCCTGTTCCCTTTTCAGTAGTTCATAAAATCAATGGCTGTCAACAACATACCTAGTGTATTCCTACAAAGTGAGGTCTGGGAAGGGTAAAGTGTACGCAGTCGATACCACTACCTCAATGAAGTAGAGAAGCTATTTCCTATAGACCCCTGGTTCAGGACAGCTAATAGTATAACAAACAAAAAACATAAAAGTAATTAAATAAACAACAAAATGGGATAACACACCGCTAGATAATAAAAGACCGACATAGTAATACTATAAACTATTTATTTGAGATCACAAATATCATCAGAACACTACGAACAAAACAGGGCATAGATACAAACAAAGCACTCCTCCCTACTATTACGGACACACTCCTACCCACTAACTATCTACCGTAATTTGCCGTCTCCGCACCTTCGTATCAAGGGTCATGTCCTCCGTAAGTTGTAACCGCTCCATGTCATGCTTAATCACCTCCCTCCAATATTTCTTCAGCCTACTTTTACCCCGCCTAAAACCATTCATAGCCAGCCTCTCACACCTCCGTATTGGAGCATCCGTGCACCTCCTCATCACATGTCCGAACCAACACAACCTCACTTCCCGCATCTTGTCTTCCACCACCGAAGCCACTCCACCTTCTCTCGAATATGGTTATGATTTATCTATCTTTTGTAACTTCACAAAAAAATGATTCTTCCTTTTTAAGTGTGCCCAAGGTGCCAAAGGAATGAAAAAATTACTTGCTGTACCGTTAAGAAAGTTCGTTTAGTGGTTAGTCTAACCTTTAGTCGTTTACAAGGTTCTAGAGACAATAGTTGGTGGACCTGTTCTGTGACTCTCCTTGATCTTGGTCTCATTGTTTGACTTTTATATATGTTTCTTGGTTCTCTTTACATTGACATTCATTCTCAAAGTTGATGGCCACTATTATTTCAGAATAATTATGCAATCAAGCATCCTAGAAATCTATGCAACCTAAGTCAATCACTCTGCTGCTAAATCAGTTCTTGTTGTGAATTGTCTGGCTAAATGCAGATTTTCTTCAGATTTGACCAGGGTAGTGGACAGAATGTAACCTTTGTTGGCAATTCATGTATAGGCTCATGGTTGATTGCTAGTTTTGAAAAATTAACCAATAGATTTGCACGCACTTTTTTTATTAAAAAAATCTGTTTCTTCTTGCTGTTATCACTAGAAATTTGTAAACACTTAATGGTCGTAATTTGTCTTCAACTCTCTTAAGGAGAAGGGAAACAATCACATGAGCTCTATGAAAAGAGATCTTAAATTGAAAAGGGAGGGAGATACAACAACAACAACAACAACAAACCCAGTATATTCCCACATAGTGGGGTCTGGGGAGGGTAAAGTGTACGCAGTCCATACCACTACCTCCGAAGAAGTAGAAAGGTGAAAAGGGAGGAACATGAGTTGCAATAAACTAGATTACGTTATATTGACAGTTTGTCCTCATTTATAGTTAATTTTTGGGTTAAAGAGAGGACAGCAAGGGAAATTCGTGTTTGTAGATGCCCCTGCTTGGGCACACACATAAAAAGCATACCATTGATAATATGATATAGCTTTTGCAGTAATGAGAGAACTTGTCTCTTGAGTAATACCTTTGTTTGGGTTTCAGCTCCTGATTTGGGTTCCGAAGATGTATATGGAGTATGGAGGATTGATGATACAGATCATAGTTTCTCCACACAGCCTTTTCGAATCAAATATGCAAGGCAGGATATTCTTCTCTCCATGATGGTCTCCTTCAACTTGTCTCTCAACAAACGTGAGGTGATCTCTCTTGACCTTAACCCCCATATGTAATTTCGCCCTGCCACCTTCTCCTCCACATTCACCCATCAAAGGTGTATCAATGCACACACATTGTTCAAAATTTCAGACATATATATATATATATATATATATATATATATATATATTTTTATAAAGAACATTTCAGACATATAAGTTATATGGAACCAATATTTCCTCTTCTTAATCTCACCTACTAACATGTACTTCAAAATTAGCAGGACCCATCGACATCTGGTGTCATTCTGAAATTTGAGCTTTTCTATGCACCTATAATGGAGAACGGGTTAGTTGATTTTTTTGATCTGTGTTTTCTGCAGTTGCATCAAGAAATAATTCACAAACAAGTTTTGATTCTAGTATTTACTAGATAAAAGTAAAATGCAGATATACTTTGCCCTCCTGATCAGTAACTGACTACTGTATAACTTTCTCTGTAGGATTAGTCTGCAGTCTTCCCTGGATGCTTCTCCTGCTGCAGTCCATGAATTTCGTCTTCCATCCAAAGCTCTTCTAGGGTTACACTCTTATTGTCCTGTACATTTTGATGTTTTTCATGCAGTACTGGTCGATGTGAGTGTGCACATCAGCCTTTTGAAAGGTGATGTTTACACCTCCTCACAGAAGGTATCAAGGTTTGTCGAAGATTCCAATCCTTTACTGTTAAATGAGTACATTAATGAGATCATACCAGAGTTATATCTGTTTCATGTTGTTGCTGTTTAATTTGAGTGCCATATATCATTATTATAAGATGGTAGTAACTACATTTACACCGAACTTTTCAGCGAGCCTCGTGTGGATGAAGATTATGATAATGAAGATTATGATCAGGCAAAACAAGTATGTGCTCTTCCTGACTTTGGATTTCTGAGTTCAGATTCCAACGCCTCTTATTCACCATTAATTATGTATAACTTTTAAAAGTAAGGCCAATATACCAGTGCACTGGTGAAAAATGTAAAGGAGATCCTCTTTTAATATGCTTCCTTGATTTTGTGATCTTGGATCATTTTAAGCATCAAGTTGCTTGCTTTTCAATTATTCTGCTTTACATTTGAACCTTAGTAAGAAATCATGGTAGCTGAATGGAAATTATTGATCTGTTCCTTGAATATTCTGCTGTTTATTCTGCTTGCTTTTCAATGAATTTCAGTAAGTAAAGACAACCTTTGTGATGGCACATCAGGTAATGAATATAATTTCAAGATAAAACAGAATATAGGGCACCCAAGGGTCTGTTCTACTGGTCAATGAAGTGGGGTTATAGAACCATGAGGTCTCAGGTTCATTTCCCCGATGCAAAAAAACAACAAGAAAAACTAGGTGATGTCTTTCCTTCTGATTAAGCAGCCTTGGTGGAAAGAGTTATTGGGTGGAATAGTCGTGATGCATGCAAGCTGGCGGGCAGACCCCCTTTATAGAGAAAGAAAAAAAGAAATGTAGGAACTAGTTGATGCAGTAGACTCTATAGGAAAAGGATGTAAGCAAGAGGGATTTTCACGAATGAATTAAGTCTAGCTTCTTATCAATTTCAGAATAGTAAATGTTAAATGACATAAGATTCTTTCAGCTGCACATCAATAAAGAACTCAATAACATAGAGGCTCATTTGGTACGAGGGATAAGGGATAACTAATACGACAACAACATGCCCAATATATTCCCACGAAGTGCGGTATGGGGAAGATAAAGTGTACGCAGGCCATACCACTACCTCAGGATGAGGTAGAGAGGTTGTTTCCGATAGACCTCTAGCTCAAGACAAAAAATAGTATAGAAAAGGCATTATATAAGAACAAAGAAACTATAGGTAATAACCAGACAACAGATAATACCAGAAACTATCCAAAACTACATCAAATAACCTCAAAACTCCAAGGCCAAGACACTACAAGCATAACACTACGACTACTGGCACGGATAACAACACAAAGCACTTCGACCTACTAGCAAGGACACACTCCTGCCTACAAACCTTCTACCTAATTCGCGCCCTCCACACCTTCCTATCTAGGGTTATGTCCTTGGTAAGCTGTAACTGCTCTATGTCATGTCTAATCATATCCCATCAATATTTCTTCGGTCTACCTCTAGCACGCCTAAATTCATCCATAGCCTACCTCTCACACCTCCTTAGTGGGGCATCCGTGCTCCTCCACATCACATGCACGAAATATCTCAACGTTGTTTCCCACATCTTCACTTCCATCGAAGTCACGGGTGAGGATTATTTATGGTGGCAGGGCACAACAAAGGTAGATACTAGCTAAAAGAAGGATATAAACCGGCAAGTTTTAGTGATAATCAAGTCTTCAAATGGCCTTGGAAGCGTATCTAGAGAATCAAAGTGCCACATAAAGTGGCACGCTTTACTTGTCTGCTAGCAAGTTTTGACATTAGATAATGTGGCTAAGAGAGGTATCTCTCTATGAAACAGGTACTCCTTATGCGGCAAGGATACAAAGACAGTGAGACACCTCTTCTTACACTGCAATTTCATTGACCAGCTGTGACAGATTTTCCTTAATCTCGAAGGCATTTCCTGGAGTATGCCTAGTAAGATTGATGAGACTCTATTGAGTTGGGAGGAGGTTGGAGTTGGGGCTACAAAGAAAGAAAGATAAAGGATGATCCCTGCTTGTATATATGGAGAGAGAGAGAAATGATAGGTGCTTTGAGAATAGGGAAACCAACCTACAGGAAGTCAAGCTTAAATGTGTTTTGTTGTTTTGTTTTTGGTGTACCAATGTCTACTCCAATGGGACTGAGTCAATCATAGATGTAAACCTACACATACCATCGCAACATCTTAATTTTCGTCACCTTCATCTTTTGGGTTTGAGAGTTCTTGACTGGCCGACACTCCTCATACACATAGCGGGTCTAGCCGGCACCCTATAAAAATTGTCTTTTAAGTTTAGGATGCACCTTCTTATCATGCAAGACTCCGGATGCAACCCTCCATTTCATCCATCCTACACCAATACGGTGTGTGACATCTTCGTCAATCTCTCAATTTCCTGAAGCATATACCCAAAATACTTGAAACTATCTCTTATGAATGACCTGGTTATCAAGCTTCACTACCATGTCAGCCTCATTTGACCCCTCATTGAATTTGCACTCAAAATATTCCATCTTGGTCCCTTTATGGTAACTAATCCCGGGATTAATTTTAGGATGAGTTTATTCCGTATTTGGTTGGGATAAAATCGCGGGATAATTTATCCCGGGATTAGTTATTTCTCAATTGTAGTGCAATTTTTATCCCACATTGAGGGTGAGATAACAATCCCAAATGATCCCCGGATAACTTGTTTCCCAACTAAACAAGCCCTAAGATTCTTTGAGCCCTGCATTCTTTTAGCCAGGGAGCTGAACTGTCGGGGCATGTGCGGTTGATATCATTCAGGAACTTAAGGATCTTCGATAATTTAGTGCAAATATTTTAATATACTAAAGCAGTCTCTCTCATTAAAATGTAACTTCTGTTTGTTGAACTTCCCAGTGCCCATTATGTCAACCACACACCAGCCATATAAAAAGGGCATAAGAGTGTAAGGTGGAGTGTGAATTCGAAAGTGAGTTGGTCTTGCCCTTTTCTTTTTCTAGAAAAACTACTGTCTTTCAAATTGAGTATTGATTGGGGAAAATTTTGTTTTCTGCTTGTTTTCTTTTGGTGAGTGCGTTCTAAATAATTCAGCTAGGAAGCTAATCCACGTGTAGGGCTCTCTGTCGCACTGTTGGCTCTAGCTTTCCGATTTTGCTCGGTGCTACGAAAGGAATGAAGAAACGTAATAGACTGCTACTCTAGACTCGCTTCACCTTCTTCAAGCTTTGTCACTTTGTCTTCTTATACTCCCTCGGTTCACTTTTACTTGTCACATTTGGACTTGGCATGCAAATTACGAAAATAATGATTGACATCACTATTTTTCGACACTACCCCTATTTATTGATGTTTAGTATTAGATATTGGAAAATGATTTGGAGAGTATGTAATTAATGCTAAGGGTAAAGCATGTAAAAAAATAATTATCTTTTCTTGATATGCTAAAAGTGACAAGTAAAGAGAAAAGGGTAAAACATGGAAAAAAATAATTATCTCTTTTGATATGCTAAAGTGACAAGTAAAGTGAAAATCTATTTTTGGAATAGTATACAGGTAAAAGTGAACGGAGGAAGTAGCATGGTTATAACCACATGTTTCAAAAGTTCTTGGCTCTTTCTTAAACTCTGTGCCTATTCAAACCTTGCCACATAAATTGAAATGGAGGGAATTCCTTTTTTTCGATCATGTGTGACATCGAAGATTCATTTGCCTTGTCATACTTATTATGTCGTTCTCCATCATTTTCTTATCATATCTTGTAACAGGAAATGCTTATTAAAGCCCTGTCAAGTGCACGTGACATACTTATTGAGGAGCTACAAAAAATTAGCAAGGCTATAAATCAGTCTATTGATTTTACTGATTTTACTTCCAAGTTCGGTGATAAACAAGGATCCCAATTTCCTCTAAGTGCAGACACAGACTTGAAGAACGACAAGGGTGCAAGAGAAGTGCCCACCAAGATACCGAATGGCACCAAGGTTTTATTCCCATACTACAGAAACTTGTTCTGATTTTCATTACGTTAATATTGATCTTGGTGCGCCTTAAAATTTAATATCCAACTTTGCTTTCTTAAAGAAAAAATATTTAGTATCCCACTTTGACTGTGCGTTGCTATGAATTATGTTGTATGTTTTTATTTATAAAATTATAACTTCCCTTTTCGGTGGGAGTTCACTGGGTATGTTGTGTTGTTGGAACTTCCCTTTTTGTGAAAAGTGCTTATCTTTTTTCAATATTCCTACATAATAGGTTAGATATTAACTTGGGAGCTGGGACTGAGGGAGGACTGCCTTCTATACCTTATTAATTCTTAATCTTTTTGTTCTTAAGCAGAAACGAGAAGATGGAGTTCTCCTGTTTCAGTCTAAGGATGAATTACTCCAATTGTATCATTCCCTTGGCGACCAAGTCTTTTACTTGTGGAGTATGTTTATGAGGTTTCACAGGTTTGTTTCCATTTACATTTACGTGACTGTACTCAGTGAGCTTATGTTATTTTTCCCCTCAGAAATTGCAGATTAATGCATCATTTGGATAAGTAATACGTATTTAGTAAACTGAAAGAAAGACGACTATCTCATTTTGAGCCTTGGGTACCAGTCAATGCATCAGCAGCACAGTTAGTCTGTTTCCATGAACAAGATCACACTTAAATATCTTTTGTATCTAGGGTTCATCATGGTTAGTGCTGTACTGCTGTTTCTTGAGATCTTAAATTGGTTCTTGATTTCTCTTTAGGACTCATAAGACATCAATTATGGATTTTCTGCGCGAGCAATGGGCTATTGATCGAAGAGCTGAATGGTCAATATGGATGGTTCATTCTAAAGTTGAGATGCCTCACCAATACATAAATAGTGACATTGATAGCTCTTCTTACCATGGTTCCCGTGGGAGAGCACCTGTTCTGCGGAAGATATCAGAAGATGTAAGCATATCTACACTTCTGATGTGCTGTAATCTTTATCGTTACTTTTCCTTTTTATCATTTTGAACATTATATGTATAATGCACAAAGTCTGGGTTGTTAAAGATGAGAATCACTCTATATGTTTTAGTGCAGTATTTAACTTGAACTGTCATTCTGCTCTGTGCAGCCTGCTCAGACTGCAGCTATGCGAGCTGAGCTTCATAGGAGAAGTATTGCACAAATGAGGGTTAGTACGATCTAACATTTTATGCTCAGTGTACTTATCTTCACTGTGATGGATTGATGAATTAGCGTTGATTCATTGCAGATCAACAGTCGATCTATCCAAGACATGCATATATTTGGAGATCCATCGCGCATCCCAATTGTAATTGTAGAGCGTGTTGTTAATGCACCTTTGCGGTCAACTAGTGGAAATTCATACTTCATACACCGGGAGTCAAAAAACGCAAATAACTTGCTAGTTGAGACACATTCTAAAGGCACAAAAAAGATTCATGGCGAAAGCCCTGGTCAAAATGGTCGTGTTTTGAAGATTGTGGTTTTCGTCCATGGATTCCAGGCAAGTTGATCTTCTCAGCATCAAATAGATCAATAATCCTGTTGTTTCTTTTTTGTGTATATCCGTGAGTCTTTCTTGTTTGTCCGAAAGTACCGCTAGTTCCTGGAGTGAAAGCCCGGCTTACTTGTTTTTCTGTTCAACTTATGTTACAATTTGATCAAAGTATATTTCATTAATTTCATTTTTGACTTAAGAAAAATGACAGTAGTTGATATAAATCATTTGAGTTTTGGCAAAACATGTTTGAACAACCATTGAAGTGAATAAGAGCACCCTATTCCATGTCAACCTGCAAAGTTGTCTCTTGGAAATCTTAATGTTCATGCTTGAACCAAATGCCTGTCATGTTCTTGAAATCTGCTTGTAACCAGACTCTCTCCTCATTAATGGCAATGCAACAGGAAGGGTTGACATGCTGAATAAACTGTATCGGATATACAAGGCATTCCGAAACTAAATCTTTACTATGCAGTCTTTATCATGATACATGGTCGAGGGACTTCAGGGTTTGCTAGGATCACAGAATGTACTTCTTTATGGTTGTACTGCAAGTGTGGTGATGAACTGTTTTTATTGATTATTTTGCTGATAATCATTCTAACTCTAAGAGGAGAGCATTTATTGCAGGGACATCATTTAGACTTGCGCCTTGTTCGGAACCAGTGGCTGTTAATAGACCCCAAGGTAGAGTTTCTTATGTCAGAAGTTAATGAAGAAAAAACGTCAGGAGACTTTAGAGAAATGGGCTTAAGGCTGGCACAAGAAGTAACTTCTTTCATAAAAAAGAAGATGGACAAAGCCTCAAGATCTGGAAATTTGAAGAGTATTAAGCTAAGCTTTGTTGGACACTCCATTGGGAACATCATATTAAGAACAGCTTTAACAGGTTTGTACTCTGTAATCTAAGCAGTTTTCTTTGACTAACTTTCAACATTTCTAAGATTTTGTGCTTCTTTTGCAGAGAGCATCATGGAACCATATCTCAGATTCCTTCACACGTATGTCTCTGTATCTGGTCCACATCTAGGTTACCTGTACAGTTCAAATTCTTTGTTCAATTCTGGGTTGTGGCTCTTGAAGAAGCTCAAGGGCACCCCGTGCATACATCAGCTTACATTTACAGATGATCCTGATATTCGGAACACGTTCTTGTACAACCTTTGCAAGGTACCATAAGATATAGTAGTACTAATTTGGTTGAGGGTATTGGTGAAGTGGTCAAAATGACTGCTTCACCAATTGATTCCTTTTTTTTTTGTTGGAATTCATAGCTAGAGTTAAGGGTGATAAGAAGATTGACCACTCTTAGTCATGAAATCCAGATGAATATCCACTTTCCTTATTTTTCTGACATGCTTGTGGTTATCTTTCTGATTCAATCAATTAAGTACGCCTCCATTCCAAAATAGTTTTGCTATCAGTTCTTTTAAATTTGATAGCTCAAAAAGAGATTTCAAATATTCAGTAGGCCAAATTTGATCTTATCTATCTGAAAAAATGCTAAAGTGACTGTGATTATTAGCAAAAGAACTAACACTCCTAATTGTGTTTTTCCAGCAAAAGACCTTGGAGAATTTCCGGAATATTATTTTATTATCTTCTCCTCAGGTATTAATCATATTCTTTTGCTGGCTTGAGTTTTTTACAGTCTCGCAATGGTTCTTTCTGATTATGGAATATAAGCTCTTTGGAGCTTTTTGCTCTCGAATGTGTTGCTCTCGACCTGAAGTTGAGTGTATTATCATGGGACAGTTTGGTTTGAGAAATGATCCCTGTATGAGAATTAATGTCCTTTATCAAAGACGAATTTGTATTGTATTAGGTGTCTGCAGCCCCTAGGGTTTTGGTCATGTGGTAAGAGTGCAACACGCGATGTGTGAATTAGGCACACATCACAGGTTTGAACCTCATGAGAAGTTTGGTATTTAAAATGGTAGAGGTGTGGGCCCCTTATCTACTGAGTTTCAACCGTGCACCACTACTTCGAGGATTTCTCAGTTGTTAAAAATATGTATACATATTAGGTATATGCAAAAGGAAAGGAATTGCGCTAAGAAATTTTTAGTCAGGTAATTTTGGACGATGTTTATCAGGAGAAAGGAGGGGAGAAAAAGTTGTTTAGACTCGCTAAGGCTAGGGAGAGGAAGGGTCGTGACCTCGATCAGGTGAGGTGCATTAAGGGGGAGGACGGTAGAGTGTTGGTGGAGGACGGCCACATTAAGAAGAGATGGCAGTCGTATTTTCATAGTCTCTTGAATGACGAAGGGGATAAAGCTATTGTGTTAGGGGAACTGGAGCACTCAGAGGAGTGTCGGGATTTTAGCTATTGTAGACGTTTTAAGGTAGAAGAGGTTAGACGAGCTGTCCGCAGGATGCGAAGGGGTAGGGCGACGGGGCCGGATGAGATACCGGTGGAGTTTTGGAAGTTCGTTGGAGAGGCTGGTGTAAGGTGGTTGACTGGATTGTTTAATGAAATCTTCAGGACGGCAAAGATGCCCGAGGCGTGGAGGTGGAGTACCATGGTCCCTCTCTATAAGAATAAAGGGGACATTCAGAGTTGCAATAACTATAGGGGATTAAGTTATTGAGTCACTCTATGAAGATCTGGGAGAGAGTGGTCGAGGTGAGGCTGAGACGGATAGTGTCTATTTCGGAAAACCAGTTCGGATTTATGCTCGGCCGCTCGACGACGGAGGCAATCCACCTGGTGCGGAGGTTGGTGGAGCAGTATAGGGAGCGGAAGAAGGATCTGCACATGGTGTTTATCGATCTGGAGAAGGCATACGACAAAGTCCCTAGGGAGGTGCTTTGGAGATGCTTGGAGGTGAGTGGAGTACCGCTGGCATATACCAGAGTGATTAAGGATATGTATGATGGAGCGAAAACCCAGGTGAGGACGGCGGGAGGAGACTCAGAGCATTTCACTGTCCTGACAGGATTGCACCAGGGATCTACTCTTAGTCCCTTTTTGTTTGCGTTGGTGATGGATGTGTTGACGCGGCACATTCAAGGGGAGGTGCCGTGGTGTATGCTTTTTGCAGACGATGTAGTGCTAATAGATGAGACTCGAGGGGGTGTGAGTGACAAATTAGAGGTGTGGAGGCAAACTCTTGAGTCTAAAGGGTTCAGGGTGAGCAGAAGCAAGACAGAGTATGTGGAATGCAAGTTTAATGACGTGAGGCGGGAGAATGAGGTAGTAGTGAAGCTGGAAGCACAGGAGGTATGTAAGAGGGATAAGTTCAAGTATCTTGGGTCCGTGATCCAGAGTAACGGTGAGATTGACGAGGATGTCTCGCATCGTATTGGGGCGGGATGGATGAAGTGGAAACTCGCGTCGGGGGTGCTGTGTGATAAGAAGGTGTCGCCCAAGCTTAAAGGCAAATTCTACAGGGTGGTAGTCCGTCCGGCCTTGTTGTATGGAGCGGAGTGTTGGCCAGTTAAGAACTCCCACATCCAGAAAATGAAGGTGGCAGAAATGAGGATGTTGCGCTGGATGTGTGGACTGACTAGAGGGGATAGAGTTCGGAATGAGACTATCCGGGAGAAGGTTGGTGTGACTTCAGTGGAGTGCAAGATGCGGGAAGCACGATTGAGATGGTTCGGACACGTGAAGAGGAGGGGCATAGATGCCCCGGTCCGTAGGTGCGAGAGGCTAGCGTTGGATGGTTTTAGGCGGGGTAGGGGTAGACCGAAGAAGTACTGGGGCGAGGTGATTAGGCGGGACATGGAACAGTTACAGCTCACCGAGGACATGACCCTAGATAGGAAGGTCTGGAGGGCGCGAATTTCGGCAGAGGATTAGGGCCAGTTTGGGTCGCTAGTGTAGGGAATTACTTGGAGGGGGTTTTATTCCTGTTATGATTCCGTCTTCCGTGTTCCATGTTTTATTACGAATCTGTGTGCTTTCCTTTGCTTTCTCTGTTTTATATTACTTATGGGTGCCGTATTTATGATATGTAATCTGCTTCTGTGCTTTACTATGTGTTTGTGTGGTATCTTGTGTCTTGAGCCGGGGGTCTATCGGAAACAGCCTTTCTACTTCATCAGAGGTAGAGGTATGGACTGCGTACATCTTACCCCCCCAGACCCCACTAGGTGGGAATACACTGGGTTTGTTGTTGTTGTTGTTGTTGTTGTTTATCAGGCTCAGAAGAAAGATAATTTTTTTCTTAATAGGAAGAGAAGTTGAATTTCTTTTCGAGTATGATCGGCAAAAGTCACTTGTCGAATCTTTTAAGCGACGCGTTCGCTTTGCATTGGGAGTTTCTTATTGAAACATAATTTTCTTTAAAAGAATTTTAGTCATTATCCATGGCCCTTATATTCATGTGGAATTCTAGACTAAGCTTAACAAGCTTGGCTTCTGTGTAATATCTCCTCATATCACTGAAATTAATTGCTTGAACCAAGAGTATGGTGCTCTTATGTCAGATTTTGTGTAGAGAATAATTTTTTGAAATATTATGAAGTGCATTCGTTCTTTCTATGATATAGGGAAACCTGCAAATTTAAGCGCAAATCACAAAATCATCTGTTTTTTGACACACGAGACCTGGAATGGCATAAAACTATTTAACATCTGATTGAGTGTGTACTTGAATAGCTTCCAGAACTGCGTTTTCTTTTATTTCACTTCTTCATATGGTTCTTGGTGGATCAAGAGTTGCTCATAGTTTGATTGGTAATAGAATTATTACGGACGCACACTCACTCTCATCTCCACTGTTATGCAAAAAACTTCAGCACCTTGACCCTTCCCCACGAGCCTCGTCGTGCTGTCGACCTCCACTGCCTCCCATTTCCTTAAGAGTTTTTAACTTTCCAAAAGATAATTTTCGTTTGAATTAACCACAGTATGAATGCTTGGCTGTATTTCCTTTTTCTTGTATTAGTTGGGTGAGGTCATCCTATGTGCTATATTTACCATAAAATGTGGTGTCATGAAACCCCCTTATGTGCTGTACTCAAAGATAGTTCATTGAATATCTTAATTCACAACCCTCACTGGTTGTGAGAACTGAGAACACTTATTTCTATTGGACGGGATTCCTTGCATGCAGGGTATTGGTGTTAGTATCTTCCAGTCTGTTTAAAGCTTTTTAAACATAAAAAGAAAGAGAAACACATCTCTATGCCATAAATCCTTTATTCGTTACTGCTAACCTGTTTGCTAGTTTCAGTTTTAAACACCAATCTTGTAATTGCGACATTTTTGTTACCGTCGCTTTCAGTTTCTTATGTGGTATTTTATTTGGAGCATGTTTTACATGTTGCTAGTTTCAACTGGACACCTTGTTTCAATTAGGCGACCACTGTGTTTTCCCTTTTCATTGAGACTTGGCATTTTCTCATTCATCCTGAAAAGTGAATATTTTTAACGTGTAGTTGTCGTCCGCGCCACCATTAAGTATACTTTGCTCGAAATGAATTAATTGAGAAAAGCGCTGTAAATGAAGCAATTTGGTGATTCTAAGAATTTTATGATGAGGTGTATCTGTCTGGTCAATAGAACTGGTGCCATCACTGCGGATGCTCGAAAGAACTGTCTCAAACAGGACATGCAGTTCTTTGAGATTATTATCTTTCTTATTATCCTGGTCCTTTTTTTCCCAGTCTCATCGCATGATGTCTGATTCTGTCTTTTTCAGGATGGTTATGTACCATATCATTCTGCAAGAATCGAGATGTGTCAAGCATCTTCAGGGGACAACTCAAAAAAGGGAAAAGTATTTCTGGAGATGCTGAATGATTGCTTGGACCAGATACGTGCTCAGTCATCTGAGCATCGAGTGTTCATGAGGTGCGATGTCAACTTTGATACAACATTGCAAGGAAGGAACTTGAATACCATAATCGGAAGGGCTGCTCATATAGAGTTCTTGGAGTCGGACATTTTTGCCAAGTTCATAATGTGGTCATTCCCTGATCTGTTTACATGACTTGTGGGCTGGCCAATTTCTTCATCACATCTGGAAACTACTCCTATATCCTGGAGCCTGCCTACTGTGCCACCCAAGCCTCAACTTTTGCGCATAAAACGGCTAAACTGTTCTAGGATGTCAGGGCCTCGGAACATTCCCTGACAATGAATATGCCTGCTGTGGTAAGTCATTTGCTGCAAGATGATTTTGGTGAAGCTGCTCAGTTTAGCTGCGTTATACCAGTTACAATGATGGCAAATGCAGGAAAGCGTGACGACTAATCTGCGTTTAGTGGAGATGACATGACAATATTTTTGGAGTTGGAACTCCTAGTATCATCAATATGTTGTGCAGTAATAGAATCATCGAGTAGTATCATGAAAGACCAATTGTAGCTAGACAAGTTATATTTAATATGATCAGATAATATTCCTATCAAGACTTTCATTTAGTCAAGTTCGAGTTATAATGTTTAACTTTTCATACCCAAACAAAAAGAAGAGAGGGACATTCCATTTACTTCGATATATAGTATCATTGAGATTGGAGATTACTAAAAGGGATAAAAGAGATACAGAATTACAATAGATTATGAATTGCTGTTACTTAAGAAGAAATATTTGAATAATCTACTATGTTGAGTTTGTTTTGAGTTACATTTACGATTAGTTACTGAAGTATGAAAATGTATCGAATGGCATTAAAGTAAAACAATCTGGATTTACGTTAAAATTTTAGAATTCGAATGTTCAAAGAATTACTTGAGAAAAAAGATAGTTCAAAGTGAAAGTTCAATTAAAAAAAGATAATTAGATGCATTGCGCTCACGATACAGATTAGATTATTCGGAGAAGTACTCATAATCTTATTTTTGCATTTAAGTAAGAGATTGCTTTGAGAGATCGACCCTAAAAGGTCATATGGCTCTCTCAGGAAAATAATAAATTTACGGTTATTTGCCCTAAAACAAAACTAATTTACAGTTTTTTCGAGTAATACAGTTTCCATTTTATCCACAGCCTCCATTATCCACGTGTTTCAACTACTACTTCTTCTCCTTCTTGTAATAACCCCAGCTTAAACCTTACCTCCTCCTCCGCCATCCTCCGACCTCCACCGTCCTCTGCCACTTCACCGTTCTTCACTCCGGCACCGTTCAGATAATCCACTACCACACACCAGCGCATGTGGAATTGACCAAAATGTCCCTCTCATACCACTCCTTCTCCCCAGTTCTCACCCCACTTCCCTCTTCTCACCATCTCCTATTTCCGTCCAAATTCCAAAACTCCGACAAGTTCTCCGCCGTCCACCGCCGTCTTCTGTTAACGGTCGCCGTTAGAGCTAAACCGAAAGACCTTATCTTAGGTAACCCAACCGTTACCGTTGAGAAAGGGAAATACACCTACGACGTCGAAACTCTAATCAACAAACTCTCTAGCCTCCCGCCACGTGGCAGCATTGCGCGGTGTTTGGACACTTTCAAAAACAAGCTTTCGCTTTCCGATTTTTCGTTAGTGTTCAAGGAATTTGCGGCTCGCGGGGACTGGCAACGTTCGCTTAGACTGTTCAAGTATATGCAGCGGCAGATATGGTGTAAGCCGAATGAGCATATTTATACTTTAATTATTGGAATTTTGGGTCGTGAAGGTCTTCTTGATAAAGCATTTGAGATATTCGATGAAATGCCTACTCATAGTGTAGCACGAACGGTGTTATCATACACTGCTATTATCAATGCTTATGGTCGAAATGGGCAATTTGAAACTTCGATGCAATTGCTTGAGCAAATGAAGCAAGAAAAGATAGTTCCTAGTATTTTGACGTATAATACAGTTATTAATTCGTGTGCTCGAGGTGGGTATGAATGGGAGGGTTTGTTAGGTTTATTTGCTGAAATGCGGCATGAGGGTATTCAGCCTGATTTAGTTACGTACAATACATTGTTAAGTGCTTGTTCAAGTAGAGGGTTGGAAGATGAAGCGGAGATGGTTTTTAGGACGATGAATGAGGCTGGGGTTTTGCCTGATGTAACTACGTATAGTTATTTGGTGGAGACTTTTGGGAAACTGGGGAAATTGGGGAAGGTGTCGGAATTGCTTATGGAAATGGAGGCTGGGGGTACATCGCCTGAGGTTAGCTCGTATAATGTTTTATTGGAGGCTTATGCGCATTTGGGGTCTATGAAAGAGGCGATGGATGTGTTTAGGCAAATGCAGGCAGCTGGATGTGTGGCTAATGCTGAGACTTATAGTATTTTGTTGAATTTATATGGGAAAAATGGGAGATATGATCAGGTTAGGGAACTTTTCCTTGAGATGAAAACGAGTAATACAGAGCCGGATGCGGATACATACAATATTCTCATCCAGGTCTTTGGTGAAGGTGGTTACTTTAAGGAGGTCGTAACATTGTTCCATGATATGGTTGAAGAGAAGGTAGAACCTAATATGGAGACTTACGAAGGGTTGATATATGCCTGCGGAAAGGGAGGGCTTCACGAAGATGCAAAAAGGATTCTGCTACGTATGAATGGACAGGGTATGGTGCCTAGCTCTAAAGTATATACTTCTGTGATTGAAGCTTATGGACAGGCAGCGCTGTATGAGGAGGCAGTTGTCGCATTTAATACCATGAATGAGGTAGGAAGCAGACCAATGGTGGAAACTTTCAATTCTCTGATCCATGCATTTGCTAAAGGGGGACTTTACAAAGAATCTGAAGCCATATGGTTTAGAATGGGTGAGGTTGGAGTTCCCCGGAACAGGGATTCTTTCAACGGTATGATTGAAGGGTATAGACAGGGAGGTCAGTTTGAAGAAGCTATAAAAACTTATGTTGAGATGGAAAAGGCAAGATGTGATCCAGATGAGCGGACACTTGAAGCAGTTTTGAGTGTTTACTGCCTTGCAGGCTTAGTTGATGAAAGCGAGGAGCAGTTTCAGGAAATTAAATCACTGGGTATTCAGCCTAGCATCATTTGCTGTTGTATGATGCTGGCAATTTACGGAAAAAGTGAGAGGTTGGATTTTGATTTCCTTCTTCACATTTTAAAACTTGATACTGTTCTATTAATCTCACATTGGTGCCTCAGAAATGGTTCTTTAGATAATTGGAAACCCATTTTATTTTGTCTTTCAACTTGCTGGGATATAGCCTCTTGCTTTTTTGAGAATGGTAACAGGTGACGTAGCTTCTTGTATGAGTGTACTTCTTAAGGTACTAAGTGGAATACAATTTGCAAATGCAAAGGGGTTAAATTGATTGACTAGTTGTGTGCACTGACCGAACTAGTCTCTAGTACCTTATTGAGGATTTTAAACTTCTTTTCCATAAATTTCATAGTGTTTCTTCTTCTACCTTGTTTTTTTTTTTCCCTTTTTCATACTGCATTAGGATTTGTGCATTTTGTACTTCCTTGCATTGTTCATTATTTGGAGGAAATTTATTTGCTGGCAAGCTTTAGGCATTAGGGTGTAAGTGGAGCTTAGCCTCTGTTCAAAAGCTGCTACCATATGTTACGCCATGAAATTGACTGGTCCTAGTCTAATTTGGTATATGCCTGTTTGATGCTTGGATGCTCTTCCCCAGTTGTGGGGTTTCACTTGGTATGTTGTGGCATGTTTGGATACTCTTAAAGTTGGTGGATGCATTCCTGTGAATTTGTGCATGACTGGATTAACAAAGAAGATCTTTCTTTCTTTCCTTTTTTTCCCAATGTTCTTATATGCTGTCTTAAAATTCTTCGATTAGGTGGGATATGGCCCGTGAATTATTGAATGACGTGATGACAAACAAGACATCAGATATGCACCAAATTATTGGACAAATGATTCACGGGGATTTGGACGATGAAAATAATTGGCAGATGGTTGAGTATGTCTTTGACAAACTCAAGTCAGAAGGATGTGGTTTGAGCATGAGGTTCTACAACACTCTTATAGAAGCACTTTGGTGGTTAGGCCAGAAGGAAAGGGCTGCAAGAGTGCTGAATGAAGCAACAAAAAGGGGCTTATTCCCCGAACTGTTTCGAAGAAACAAACTTTTGTGGTCTGTGGATGTTCATAGGTACTCGTTCTTCGTAGGTTTATGGTGGCACTACATTCTAATTGACTACCCTCCCTTCAACTTGCCCAACTCCCTATAATCTATGTTACCATATAGTGCTAGCATAACTGTTTCACTGACCGGGGAGATTTAAAATGGGTGTGTATTACAACAGTTATCTGGTGTTTTTCTAATTATTTCTATTGTTTCAGGATGTGGCCAGGTGGTGCATGCACTGCAATATCGGTTTGGCTCAACGATATGGAAGAGTTTTTTCATAACGGCGAGGAGCTTCCTCAACTGGCTTCTGTTGTAGTCGTGTAAGTGCTGTTGCCTCATTGTTTTTCCAGTGATCATCTCCTTTTGTGATGCCGTCGTCGTATTTACTTTCTGTGGGGTTAGAGGGCGGGGGTATACATTGCTCAAACAACGTAAATGCTGGAACCTACTTTTTGGGTGTGGACTAGGATGTCCTTTAGTCCCTCGCCAGTTATTTGCTTGTTTCTGTAAAGCTAAAGGGAAAGAAGAGAAATAACCATCACCTAGCAAGCTAGCAGCGTGAACACGTGCTTATTGCGAAACAAGCCCGTTATTGTTACATCTGTTTTCATATGTTCCAACATTTAGATGTGTTAAAGCGATATATTGATAATTTGAGAAATATTTCTGTTGGGTTCATAGTATATGAATGAAGTGTGAATGGAAAAAATGGAGAGAAAAATGGTGGAAGAAAGGAGATACCAATTTAGAAGGTATACTCCCAAATTGGAAAGTCCATTAATTCTCCCACATTGGTGGGAGAAGGGAACTTTGTAATGTTTATATTAATGAACACTTACTCCACATGATAAGTGAGGCAAGAAAATAGAGATGCCTCGTGCTGCTGCCGTCGTCGCTCGGCTTTGGCTTCGGCTTCGGAACGGTGCAATGCTGATTGATGCATTGTTTCTGCAAACAGATGCACCGTTCCAGTGAATTGATGCACTGTTTCTGCAAACTGATGCAATGTTTCGATGAAATGACACAATGTTTCATACGAACTGGTATGTACTGTTTCAGCAAAATGATGCACTGTTTTATGTAAACAGACATGCATTTTCAGAGAAGTCACACACCTTTAAATTGAACCAATGCCACCTTTCATAAACAGACATGCATTTTCAGAAAAGTCACACACCTTTAAATTGAACCAATGCCACCTTTCTGAAGAGGCATCTTGTGGCTATATAAACCTGGTTTCATCCACAGGTTTTGATATAGAAATTTTCAGATTACACAACTCTTCTTGTCTTCAAAATACTCTTTGTGATCAATCAAACTGTTGAGTGCGTTCGAAGAATCCGACTATTTGAGGTACCGCTATAGTCGAATTGAAGGCCATTTTATCCTGGGAGAAAAAATTTCACAACCTCGAGTACAGTGAGGGGAGTTATTTCCTTAAGGAAACTCCGTGAATTCGGACGACTTGGCTTTATTCATTTCTGTTTTATCTATTTTTCTGAAAAATAAAATAAAATACACCTCTTGAAAAAGTCATCTTGATCTTCTGTTGAGGTATTTGATATACTTCATTGTGTTCTTGTTTATAAACTTGAACTAGTTGAAGTTGTTGTTCTGCTATACAGATTCTGCATACTTGAATATATTGTGGAAATAACAATCTTAAGGAAATAAAACTTTACAGAATCTGTATTGCTTGTTTTTGGAGATTAAAGCTTAAGCTTTCTACTCCGCTTGAATTTAACTAGTGATTAGAAGACATAGAATCTTCATCACAAGTTAAGGTTCACTCGGTTGACGATTCGAAGTAATAAAACTTCATCGTTAACTAGAAACAAGAAGAGTTTCAAGTTATTTATCTATATAAATAGTATTCTGAAAAAATACTAAATTTTCTGTCTTGTAGTGACAGGAAAAATGACAACTTAAAGTCAAATGATGGATGCGACAACGTCTGTGGGGGCAACTAATATTGCCACATCAAGTCGCGCAAATTCTCCGCCAACAATGGCACCGGCGGAGAAGCCCGAAAAATTTTTGGGCATTGACTTCAAACGGTGGCAGCAAAAGATGTTTTTTTACCTCACCACTTTATGTTTGCAATGGTTCACTAGCCAAGATGCTCCTGAGGTACCCGAGGGAACCTCGGACAAAGAGCGTTTCGTAATTGTACAATCTTGGAAACATTCAGATTTCCTTTGCAGAAACTATATTCTGAGTGGTCTCTAAGTCGACCTCTATAATGTTTATAGTGGGACCAAGACATCAAAGGAACTGTGGGGGGCACTTGAGCGGAAATATAAGACGGAGGATGCGGGAATTAAGAAATTCCTTGTTGCACGATTCCTGAACTTCAAAATGATAGATAGCAAATCTGTTGTCTCTCAAGTACAGGAGTTGCAAGTCATCATACATGATCTCCTAGCAGAAGATATATCTTTGAAAAATACCTTAGTTGAACAAATTAAAAATGTTCTTAATACTCACATAAACT
>NC_061113.1:248601425-248601849 GCF_002878395.1 Capsicum annuum
ATCAAAGGAACTGTGGGGGGCACTTGAACGGAAATATAAGACGGAGGATGCGGGAATTAAGAAATTCCTTGTTGCACGATTCCTGAACTTCAAAATGATAGATAGCAAATCTGTTGTCTCTCAAGTACAGGAGTTGCAAGTCATCATACATGATCTCCTAGCAGAAGATATATCTTTGAAAAATACCTTAGTTGAACAAATTAAAAATGTTCTTAATACTCACATAAACTGTTTTGTAGGTTTAATTGTAAATGGCTTTCCAAGTAGCAGCGATAGTTGAGAAGCTACCACCTTTGTGGAAAGACTTCAAAAATTACTTAAAGCATAAACGCAAGGAGATGACCGTTGAAGATCTTATTGTCCGACTTCTTATTGAAGAGGATAATAAAGCTGTCGAAAGAAGGTCAAAGGGGAATTCTACAAT
>NC_061113.1:248604849-248658607 GCF_002878395.1 Capsicum annuum
GAGTACGCAAGAGTATTGGGATGTTTAATGTATATAATGAACTGTACACGACCAGACATAGCATGCGCTATCAGTAAATTGAGTCGGTACACGATTAATCCCAACAAAACTCACTGGATGGAAATGAAAAGAGTTTTTGGGTATCTTAAATACACTCAAAATTATGCTTTGCATTATAATAAATATCCTGCGGTACTTGAAGGATATAGTGATGCAAATTGGATCACCGGATCGAAAGAAGTAAAATCCACAAGTGGATATGTATTTACTATCGGTGAAGGAGCAGTCTCTTGGAAATCATCCAAACAGACGTGTATTGCTCTCTCTACAATGGAATCTGAATTTATCACATTAGATAAAGCCGGTGAAGAAGCAGAATGGCTCCAGAATTTCTTGGAAGATATTCCGTATTGGCCCAAGCCAGTGGCATCAGTATGTATACACTGTGATAGCCAAGTGGCAATAGGTAGGGCAGGGAGCATGATGTATAACGGTAAATTTCGTCATATAAGACGAAGACATAATACGGTTAGAGAACTTCTCTCTAGTGGAATTATCA
Organism: Capsicum annuum; assembly: GCF_002878395.1. NCBI lineage: Eukaryota > Viridiplantae > Streptophyta > Magnoliopsida > Solanales > Solanaceae > Capsicum > Capsicum annuum. The sequence continues at coordinate 248,605,409 of NC_061113.1, forward strand.
CTGTAGACTATGTAAAGTCAAAGGATAATATGTCGGATCCACTTACAAAAGGCCCATCTAGAGAAGGAGTAGAAAGGACATCCAAGGGAATGGGTTTAAGGCCCAGGACAAGTCAGTATGGCGGTAACTCTACCTAGCAGACTGGAGATCCCAAGAGCTAGGTTCAAGGAGATCAAACAAAGTTGTGTCTGACAGGTTCAACATTGTCAATTACCCAACCCATTCTCATGATGTAGACAATGTATAGTAAACTAGGATAAGACTTAAGATGAAAAGTTTTTTAATGATTATCTAAATTTGGCAGATTTGACCAAATAATTTAATCTACAGGATTGAACGTGTAGAAATCACCTATGCGAGGGCGAAGTGGAAGCCGCTTCAAAGAGAATGTTAGTAAAGGCCTATTCTCTAAGCTCTCATGAAAATCGAGACGTGTTCATGGCTGAAAAGAACAAAACCGTAAGAACCATAAACGGTAAAAGGCTGGTTGTGTGACATGTGTTGCTAGGTGTACATTAAAGCTCGGCGGTTCAAGATATCAAATCTACCGATTGACCGAGTGCATTCGATGCATGTTCACTACGGAAAGTTCAAAGGGAAACCCACTTATCCATATGCAATCAGTCTTTGCTTGATGATCACATACTTGTCCGTAAAAGTTTTACGAAAAAAATAGCCATTCCCCATTCATGTGGGGGATTGTTGGGTTCATAGTATATGAATGAAGTGTGAATGAAAAAAATGGAGAGAAAAATGGTGGAAGAAAGGAGATACCAATTTAGAAGGTATATTCCCAAATTGGAAAGTCCACTAATTCTCCCACATTGGTGGGAGAAGGGAACTTTGTAGTATTTATATTAATGAACACTTACTCCACATGATAGGTGAGGCAAGAAATTAGAGATGCCTCGCGCCGTCGTCGTCGTCGCTCGCTCGGCTCGACTTCAGCTTTGGATTTGGATTTGGCAAATGATCGATCGATGAGATTTATCTTTTTGGACAAATTTTATTTGATGATCTGAATTTACCAAACAGTAAAACGCAGCAATGTGTTTTGATTCTCCATTTATACATGCATACAGTTTTTCGAAATAGTGCAGTGCTGAAACTGAACTGATGCATTGTTTCTGCAAATAGATGCACTGCTCCGATGAACAGATGCACTGTTCCAATGAACAGAGCATTGTTACAGTAAACAGATGCACCGTTCCAGTGAACTGATGCACTGTTTCAGCAAACTGATGCAATGTTTCGATGAAATGACACAATGTTTCACACGAACTGGTATGTACTGTTTCAATAAAATGATGCACTGTTTTAAGTAAACAGACATGCATTTTCAGAAAAGTGAACACACCTTTAAATTGAACCAATGCCACCTTGCTGAAGAGGCATCTTGTGGCTATATAAACCTGGTTTCATCCACAGGTTTTGATATAGAAATTTTCAGATTACACAACTCTTCTTGTCTTCAAAATACTCTTTGTGATCAATCAAACTGTTGAGTGCGTTCGAAGAATCCGACTATTTGAGGTACCTGGGAGGAAAAATTAAAGGCTATTAAATCCGCTATAGTCGAATTGAAGGCTATTTTATCCTGGGAGGAAAAATTCCACAACCTCGGGTACAGTGAGGGGAATTATTTCCTTAAGGAAACTCCGTGAATTCGGACCACTTGGCCTTATTCATTTCTGTTTTATCTATTTTTCTGAAAAATAAAATACACCTCTTCGAAAGGTCATTTTGATCTTGTGTTGAGGGTATTTGATATACTTCATTGTGTTCTTGTTTATAAACTTGAACTAGTTGAAGTTGTTCTGCTATACGGATTCTGCATACTCAAATATATTGTGGAAATAACAATTTCTACTGTCCATCTATGTAATTTTTGTTTCACCACCGATAAGGAAAGGAAATTTGACCCAGTTTGTGGTTTAGGATGTTTTTTTTTTTTTAGATAATTTAGTAGTAACTGGTAAAACTGTTGCCATGTGACCCGGAGGTCACGGGTTCAAGCCTTTGAAACAGTCTTTGGCAGAAATGCAGGGTTAGGCTGCGTACAATAGGCCCTTGTTGGCGGGCCCTTCCCCGGACCCCGCACTACGGGGAGCTTTAATGCATCGGGCTGCCCTTTTATTTTAAGGAGTAAAAATAAAAATCTCCTAATATGTCATGTAGCCGTAATTTTCAAAGTGTCTGTATCTCCGTCTATAACCTGTTTCTCACCTAACAAGTGTTTACATAGCATAGCAAATAGTTAATGGAGTAGTAATTAACTGTATTTTTAATGTATTTGGTTGTCTTTTTCATATTTTTCCTCGTCTTTCAATTTAATTTACTTGATTGCTTTCTGCGACTCAGACGAGGTCAGACGGAGAAGAGTTCAATAACTAGGGACTTACCAGTTGCTAAGGCTGCATATTCTTTTCTAAAGGATACTGTTTCATCATCATTCAGTTTCCCTGGGTGGAACAAGGGACGGATAGTCTGTCAAAAGACTCAGCTCAAACGTTCTTTTTCTAGCTCCGAACCATCCACGGAAGCTTCAAAAGGTGACAGACTAATTCCTCTAAGTAACTCTCCCATTTCTCTTTTGGGAACACATGCATCCAAGAGTGATGCAAAAAGATCAGAAAGTGTGAATGCTGAGAGCGAGAGGCGCACAAAATCAGATCCACAACTCATGACAAGCAATGTTTGAGCAGATAAGTGAGATATTTAATGCAATCTGCTTGAGAAGGTTGTTGAGCTTGCATTGGCTTTTGACCTACTAAACGAGGACACAAAATTACCTTGCCCATGCTCTGATTTTTGATCTATCTATGCCTTGGCATCACTTCCTTCGACCTCAGCTGCAGAAAACTGTCAAACAGGTGCAATCCCCTTGTGAAGCTGCTGAGTGAGTGCTAAAAATTTCATGTTGTTTTCAAAATTCTGGCACCCAGCTTGGGGGACAGGGAACGGGGAGTGGAAGAGATGGAACGCGCTGACTTACACAGCTGTTTTCCGTGCACATGTATATTGAGAGTGTTCAATGCTAAAATCGAAATGATTCTTCTGAGAAATTTATAGGTTGGATCTAATTCATGCTGCTAATAGCAGATATGGCATTTGTGTCCGTTAAATTTGCTGTATTCACAGGATTGCACAATATCAATATAGTCATTAGCATACTTCTTTCTGGAGTTACCCTTGTCATCTCGGGTGCTCGCCTTTATCTGGAGAATGAATTTCTCCCCAAGTGTTCTAGCTTAGTACTAGTGATTGCTCGTACGAATAATAATTCGTAAGAATTTTGACAGTAATGTAGGTCGTGTAATCCAACATGTCTCAACTATGACTAATATTTACTAGCGAACATAGCTGTAGTGTTGATCGTTTTATTTGTGGCACAAATGGAATATGGTTTTTCTATATTTCACCCGATAAACTCATGCCTCCGTAGTTACAGATTTGCAGGTTTGATCTCTATGCCGTCGGTGTAAGCCCATGTAGTTCTTTTTATGACATTTTACTGTTTAGAGCGCCATTTTTGTTTTTTTGGTACTTTTAATCGAAGTATGAAAGTTGTGAACTTTAAAAATATGTTGTTTTACAGAAATATAATGGAAGGTTTGATTTTCCAGTGTACATTATTTTTTCCATTGGACATATAACCTGTTGGGCGTTGGCAATGAATGAATTTCAAACGAGGCATGATCTGGTCAACAGCCTCAAACTTCATTAATTATTGCCACTTGCAGAGGGTTATCATGGCTGACAATTTTTAGAAAAAAACAAAAGAGTAAAAACATAGTATTCAAATTTGATACTCAATATTATGAGGTTGCATCAAAGAGATTATCTTATTCAGATACGGTTATCACTTTAGGATATTCTACCCACTTTATTACTACTTTAGTCTCTAGACTGTAGCTTTTCCTACCCATGGTATAGAATAGTGGGCTTTTCACTTTTGGGCTCTATCAACTTTTGAAAAGTTTTTAACTTTTCATCCTATATACAAGGTCGAAATAGAACCTAGGCAGAGTTTGAGATTAGATTGGTTGGTTTTGTTCTTCAACTTGGTTAAGAGCCAAAGTTGATTAATTTAAACGAAAAGAGAAGAAAAGTTGATTATAGCAAGTACCAAAGTTACAATTACTTTTTAAGTTCTCCTCCTTTTTGACATGCTTTGCTCAAGTTGCGTGACTTAAGAAGATTAGTTTATTCAGTAGTACTGGCATATCAATCCTAAATGGTCCAATTTCATATAGATTAGCATGGTGCTGATTACATAAACGTACATAGGGAGAGCTACTTTATGGAGTGCAACCTTTTTATATACATCGAGGATATATAAAGATCCTTACCCTATACATCGATTGATGATGCAAGGGTGAAACAAGAGTAGCCCTGAACCACTTGCTGCGCGAAGCCAAACTTTCGCAATAAAAGCAGAAGAAAAGTAACTCTTGTTTGTTTGACCTAATTTAGAGAGGATGAAGGTTCCACTTGACAACACTTTTTCATAGTGACAACTCTTTCATGGCTTTTATATGTAGTGAGTTTCGAAAAATATTTGATACAAGGTTCATGCATGTCGCTCTACATTTGCAACGTCTGGTTTAAAATAATTACGTGCATCACATTGATTTATTATTATGAATGCAAGACAAATATCTTCCTTACATATTTATCATATATTCATGGTTAGATTATATTTTTTCTCACTCTAATTTTCAATTTCCATATTAAAAGAAAGATAGATATAAAGAATTCTTAATTGGGGAGTATCTCCCTTTTCTACACTTAATTTGAGATGGCTTAGAGGTTTCTTCAACATGAAGAAAACTTAACTTCTTCAATCGTTGGAAACAACCCAGATTTTTATAAATCAGATTCTATTCTTTATTTAAGAAAAGTTAGTGGGAATTCTAAAATCACACGCTTAAATGGATTGATCATACATAATACATTTTTAATGAGTACTTTAATTAGGTAAAGAAGAGCAAAAAAATTGTACTTCTTTGTGAACTTTCGTAGGTGTGATTAGGGGTGTGAATTGTTAGTTTCGGTTCGATTTTATATACTATTGGTTTTTAAATATGCTAAACCAATAACCAAATCAATAAGATATTTTTTATCAGTTTTCGGTTTATAAATTTTTACTCCTTAACGATTCAGTTTTCGATTTAACCGATAAGAAAATACTCATAAAATAGAAATAGAAGTAGCTAACATAAAAAAAAACGAATTGACACCAAAAATCCTACATGATGTGTTTTAATTTACAAGAACCTTCAAATTTGAACTAAACATTGTTAGGAGAAATTAAGAGTTTGTATAATTGAAATAATAGGTTTGTCAATTTATAGAAATTAAAGAGAAATATATAATAAGTCATATATATATATATATATATATATATATCTTATTGGGTTATCGATTTACCCAATAAGAAAAAATCGAACTGAACTAATAACCCAATAAATTTTTTCATAAAACCACACAAAAATCTAAAAATTACACAAATACACAACTTATGTTTCCAATATTACAAAAAATCCCAACTCCCTAAACATATTACAAAAATCTCAACATATACACAGAATGCTATGTATATGTCGGCTATGTTATGTATATTAATAGGAAGAGAGAGTAAAGTAATTAAAAAAGTGGGAGAGAATATAATTACTTCCAAAAGGGTTGGTATTTATGTTATTTATACTTAAAAAATCATTAACCCAATAATCCAATAATCCAATAACAATAAATCAATAACATTTTTATCGGTTCGATTTATCGGTCGGTTCGGTTTTTACACACTGTAGAAGTAAAAACTTTCAATTGAAGCTTCTGAAATATATGACACATTTCACTCCTATGCATATTTTCATATATGTAACAAGTTTTAAGAAATTTCATAAATCACAACAACGTTATTCCTAATTACTCACTATTCTTACACTTTGCTAAATTACAAATAATCTTTTATTTTATAATCTTCGAATACATAATTAGCATCCGGATACATAATTTTGATTACTAAGATACATTAATTTCTGAAACTATTTGATCGAAATACGTAATATATTAATTAAAACAAAGAGAGATACATCCGGTAATTTTAAAAAAAGGAATTTAGGTAACTAACAAAAATGTTAGAGATTTTATGTAGTTTAGTAAAAATAAGTTATAGTACTAGCTAATTTTTCCATAATTAAATCACTGAAAAGTTGGGACAAAGACTACTTTTAAAAAAGAAAGTCTTCAAAATCATGTAGTATTAAAAAAATAATCAACATCTTAAAATTTATGTCCAATTAAATGTAACACATAAAATGATTTGGGAAAAAGAACTGTCAACGTTAACATCAAATCCCCAAAGCAAAGGGCGAATTTGAGAAAGGATTTGTTACTCTTTGCCACATTGACATAGTACGCATGAAAACCTTGTCTTAACTTAATAAAACTTGCTTAACACATGATCTACTCATTAAATTTATCAACAAATTTCATTTAGACATTTGAATTATAATATGTTTCGATTGCACGCTTGCACACATGATAAAGACAAGTATTTTTTATTTAAGCTTTTTTAAAAAACGATTGAGATTTTACGTATGGTTTATTCATTTAAATCACACATTTTATATATCTCCTTAAGAAACACTTTAATTAGATAGTTGTAAATACTAAAGAAATATTTGTTACATGATTCAGATGAAGAATTTACCCAAAAGAAACTAACTTTTGTACAAATAGTTTGGATATGTTATTTAAAAAACCCAAAACACAAACCGGCCTATATACACCCCAACTAGGTGTGTGGTATACTATTTACGGAACTTACTTTTCCTACTTTCACTAGCAAAGTATTTGAAGACTTTATCCCCCAAAAATTAACTTTTGCTGGTTTGGTTTGGTTATAAATTAAAAACTCGATATAATTAGTTTGATTTGTTATTTGAAAAACCCAAAACAAATAGGCCTATATACACCCCTACTATGTGTGTGGTATATCGTTTACGAAACTTATTTTTCCTACTTTCATTTGCAAAGTATTTACCTCATTTTAAGGAACTCCTTTTTTCGAGAAAATATTTTTCCAAAAATTTTCGCCAACTAAACATGGAGAAATGAAAAAAATAATTTATCGAGTTAAAACATTTATAAATTGTTAATTCACAATCTTTTACTTTTCTCCTAGTCTAATGTTCTTGACAAGTAAAATAGGAGTTAGTATTTTCTCCGTCTATATTTACGTATCCATTATCGATTTGACACAATACACCTTAATAAAGATGGACGGAAGGAGTACTAATTAACTAACATTGAGATCCCAAAATCCAAAGTACAGATTTTAGGATGAGATAATTAATGGATTATAGTCAGTGGCAGAGTCAAGATTTTTATTGAAGGGGTTCAGAAGTAAACATACGGATTAGTCGAAGGGGGTTCAACATCTACTATATATACATAAAAATATTTTTAACCATGTAAAAATAATATAATTTTCTGTCGAAGAGAATTCAGATGAACCCCTGATTACAAGATGGATCCGCCACTGATTACAGTACTTTGTCAGTCATATATTGAAGTGGTCCATAGTTGTAGTGCGTATCTTTTATAAGATTATATTGGATGAAGATATTATTTGTCTCACAAAGACAAAAGCATCATGATCGAGCAGATCAACATGTTATGTTAATTAAAAAAAACTTAATTATCATAACAAAAATATGACAAGTTGATTATTATTAAACAGTTTACCCCGTTAATGATAATTTAAACCTCGTATTCTTGATTCTCGCTTGCTATATATTTTATGTGATAATCTAAATTTGTGACCTTTAGAATTCTTGTATTAAATAAAAAACATCAAAAGCAAGAAATTAATATTCGACGATCTCTGCACCTTAAACAAAAAAATATTTTGGACTTCGCATTAAATCTTAAAGTATGAAGCATATATGTTCTATTTAATTTCTAAAAGAAATTCATTACATAGGGTGGTCCAGGAAAAAAATAGAAATAAATCCACACGTAATATAATTAGCTGCAAACGTATGATATTTACTTGTTTATAGACCTTTAATACTTAACTACATATGACTAATTAACGTGTATTTTTATCTCATTAAATTAATTAATTATAATAATTTGATAATTATATTTGGAAATTGTCGTTATCAAAACCAGATTAATCAAGGACAAAACACAGAGATTAGAAAAAAATCTTCCTGTAACTTTGGACTAAATAGAGATTAATGGGCTAATTAATCGCAGTTGTTTTATTATCAGGAATTAGGTTTGGAAGTTGTTAGAGTTGTGCAGCCATTAAATCAAAAATTAAATAAATGCAACTTTAATCAACACAATATTCTCGAGTTAAGTTTTCTAATCATCAAAAAAATAAAAATAAATTGCAGTTGTTATATATCCTTTTCTTTCAATAATAACAAATCGTTAATACAAAAATGCAAAAGATTTACATGTCGGGGATCATCTTATTAATTATTTTGTGTTGGTAGGGCCTTAATGGCAATTATAAACCTCTTATCAATAAGTGATTTCACTGTCCCATCTTGATTTAAAGGTGTTCATTAACTAGATAGAAAAGGATTAATTAAACTTCCATTTTATACATGTCAAAATTGTAGGTTAATAAATTATTTGATTCCTTTATTTAAGCTTAATAAATAAATTATCATGACAGACGAAATAGTTGCTCAGTTGGTCGACTATCTCACTTTTACTTTGTTGATAAAGATTCGATTCTCCGTCTTGTAATTCATTCTCCGTTTTCGCTTCCCCTGCCCTTAACTTTATTTAAGAAAATAGTAATAAAGGAACACGTCAAAACATTAGAAAAAAAAAATTAAAAAATGATTAACATGTCAATTTATCAATTGGCCTAACATGTAATTATTTTTTAGGGGATAAAAGGTGTATCGATAAAGATTGAAGGTACTTTTTAGATAGAATAGGTAGCTAGAAATAAGTAAACATTATCTTGAATCAAATAATTGAAAGGGGACATAACCATACCATAACATGTTGTAAAGCTTTGTCTCATTATCCTAAGTATGATAGTGACCTAATTACGTTTACTTGCCAAGTGTACCATTAAAATCATAAGCACATTCAAAATTTATATTTAATAAATTTAACTTTTATAGTTCGCTTATTGAAGTTTTTCTCAATATGTGTTCGTATGAAAATATTGAGCTCAACTAAATTCACGGTAATAAAGTACTCTATCCCCTATATGTGTTAAATAGCTAAGCATCATTTTTATTTCACATGATCCTTCATCTTCTTCTACCCATAAGTATGCTTATGATTACTGGTGGTTGTAATGGAATCAAATCATGTTTACAGTAAATTATTGACCTTTTATCATCTTAAGTAGAGTCACTTCAATCCTCAAGAGAGATAAGGGAATTTCTCAAATGATAATCCAACTTACATTTTCTTCTATAAAAATTATTAATAAGCTGGCTAATTTTTCTCATTTTAAAAGTAATTATTCAACTTACTAGTTATTTCACAGAATTCAATAAGATCATCCAACTTATAACGAGTTTTTCATACGAATGTATAGTTTTATGTCATTGAATGTATGTTGGCGCAAGCAGGTGCGAAGCTAGTGTGATTGTTATAAGTTCAATAGGATTCGAATAATTTTAGCTCAAATTTGTATTTGTGTTATAAATTTCATCCAACACTCAATAATATTTTTTATTATTTAATGTCTATCAGCAACTTCTTGATCAACTTACTCATATATATGAACCCTTCTAATTTCAACATGAAACAAAGTTTAAGTATTATTTTTTACACAACCCAATCTGATACCAATAATCCATCCATCTCGTTTAGAAAAGTTAGTGGGAACTCTAGAATCACTACCCTAAAATGCATTATATAAATTACAAAGGAGTAAATTAGGTCAAAGAGGGAGAAGACAAGAAGTATCATATATGAATGATAATATAAACTCCCAAAAGCAAAGAGACAAAAGAATTACTTTGACCACACAATTCACATGAAAATGGTGTCTTAATTAAATTAATATAGTGGATTAGTAGCTTAGGATAATCCCATTGACAAAAATACACGAAAGTAATCCAGTAAATCACGCGCCGTTGCCTGCTTACTTTCTTCAACTTATTATTTTTTTTATTTTTTTAAATTATTACTATATGCTAGTTGATGAAATCTAAGAAATAGAATTCATCAATGACTAAAGAAAAATATTCTGAGACTTTGCATGTGTATGATATGAAGGAATTATTTAGGAAACTTCTTAAAATTCTAAAAATAATGTTTTGATGGAAGTATGGAAACTAAGTCTCATAGATGATAACTCAAACAGTGTATGCCTTTAAAAAATCATTACGTATATACATATATCAAATTTTGAGCTGACTTACTAACACTTGAAGTCGTGTTCTAATATTTAGAATTTCATAAAATTTAAAATTCTAACTCCACTGATACTCGAGATCACCCCTTGACTAATTCAACCCTGCATTTTTTTCAAAGGGCAATATTCTCTCAGTCCATTCGTTTCAAGAAAATTACCATGAACATCGAGATCTCCGATAGTCCAAAGTACAAATTATAGAGAAGAAATAATGTATTACTACTACTATATGATAAAATTATTAAAGTGGTTCATATTTGTAGTTCGTATAACTATTTAAGATTATACGCTGGAAGTAGTGTCTGTTTAAGGAAGAGAAAAAACAGAATGAGCGGATCAATGAATTTATAATTACTATAGTTGACAACTTGATTAATTTAAGGATTTACCACCTTAATCAAACCTACGACGAAGAGGAAATCAAACCTCATATTTTGAATCTTGATTCTCGTTAATTTTAATTTGTTTATTAGAGAGCCTAGTTTTGTGGCATAAACTAACTCTATGACCTTTAGAGCTCCCAAAAGATCAACATGTTTCCTACTCTAATTATAGCATTTTATTTGGTCCATATTGTAGTTAAATAGGCCTTTTTTATGACTTCGTAAGTAAATAATAGGTCAAAGGACAAATTATTAAAAGAAAAAAGTATAGGGTAATTCACTCCAAATTACTCATGAAGTTTTAAATAACGACTTCAATTTATATTTATGATTAAAAATAACTATAATTTTCAAATTATATTTACTTTGAATACAAAAAGTATTTTTTTCCAAATACTCATAATTTTTAAGGCCAAAACCCCCTTAAGCGTCTTAATTGATAAAAAAATAAAAGAGTATCCCGTAACATGATAAAACCTTTTTTATATGGACAGGTATTTCCAATAGTAGAGTATTATAGTCATAAAGTGAGTAATTCAATTGAAACCCACCACTTACTCTTACCCCCACATTCTATTGTCTTGATGATCCTACTTTAATTGCTCCTTTATTTCCACGTACGGACGGCTTATTAAAAACAAACAGGTGTATTAAAACTTCTGCTATGTGTAGGATTCGGGAAAGAGTCCCACTATAAGAGTGTATTATACGTAGTCTTATCTTGTATTTCTATCAAAAGCTATTTTTAAGGCTTGAACCCGTGATCTCCTGATCACATAACAATAATTTTATCAGTTACTCTAAGCTCCCTTCAATGCACGTCTTATAAATTGACAAAAAAGAAAAAAAGAAGAAGAAGGTAGCATCTCCACAACTGCTTCCCAACATTTTATTACGTGAATATGCTTAAACGGACGGCTTATATATACTTTCACGTGAAAATATTTTGTGAAAATATGTTACTGAAAAAAAGATAAAATTCTTCAATTTGTTTTTAGTTTTTGATATTTTCTTCTTGTTAGTTGAACAAAAAGTGGCTAATATGATGGTGGTTATATATGGGATTATACTACTAGATAGGGAAGTTCAATGATGCCTCGTTATCTCATAATAATAGCAGTAATATCACAAATTTCAATTCATGTCATATATAAAAAAAAGGTAAAGAACAAGTCAAACTTTCATAAATAATAATAACATTAATAATAAAAGTTTCCGATATTTTTATTGACATATAAATGTATGATAATATAAGGAAAAAGACATCATTTTCACCCTAAACTATATTCGAAAAGTCTAAGCCACACCTAAACTATACTAGTGACCTATTATACACCTAAACTATAAAAAAGTGAAACTATTACCTCCCCGCGACACTCATTCTAAGGCGCGTTATTTATACTCGTTTTAGGCGCGTGAAAAGCAGAAAGGAAAATTAAAAGCAGATTAAAACATACACGTGTCATTATTCAATTGCATTTTATCAATCAATTATATTTAATTAGTTTTTGATTTATAGTTATATAATTTTTATTTTCTTTCTTTACCTTTTAATTTGGTTTTCCTTTTCCTTTTTTACTCTTCATCTCTAACTTCTTTTTCTTTTCTCATTTCTTCCTCAACTCCATTTTTTATTCCTTACCTTCTCTCAATCTCCATCAATTCATCAATGAATTCACAAATTTACTTACCCTTTTATTTTTTTCCTTTATTATTACAAGTAGAAAGAAATTTGTTATTAGTGCTATGTCCTTTTGATTTTGTTAGAACCAAATGTGGGTTACTCAATTTTGGCCCCAACTAGAAGCGCTTAAACAGTTTCTGCTTGGAGCAGTAATGACTTTTGTTTTGTATTAAGTCTTTAAGACATACTTTTACTTAATATAATCCCATCAGTTACCAAAAAAAAAATACGAGTTGGATTCTGTCACACCCCTTTTACGTACTCCAAAAATATAGTTATAAATTAACGTTCGAAAGGGTTTTAATTATTAAGTGACAAGAAATGAAAATTTGCTTCGGAAAAAGGATTATTTACACTTTTTACTCAGATTCGCCACTTGGCATAATCTGGTGTGCCAAGTCACCGTTAGATAATCCTTTCCAAAACCATTTGACTCTTTAAACTGGTTTGCGAACAGAGATTCCGGCTAAGGAATTCTGTTGACCGAGGGGAAGGTGTTAGGCACCTCTCGATCCGTCTCACTCTCTCTATTATTTTTCGTTTCTCAAATCTCTCTCTCTCGTAGATATCTCTCCCTCACAATTTTCTCTATGTGTGTGTGCTAGAGAGTGTTGATAAGTTTTTGTGAGGTCAAGAAGATGAATTTTTCTCCATTTCTTTGAGTGTTTTTTTCTTTTTGTGTATATGTTGCCTTCCCAGATCGGTGTGTACTATGTAGAGTGAATTGTGAGAGTGGGTGGGGCCGTGGGTACACGTGGGTAGGGGTAAGGGGTAGGGTGTGGGGTGGTGAGGTGGGGGGTAGGGGTAGGGGTAGGGGTAGGGTGTAATGTGGTTTATTTTGATTGGGTAGGTTGTTAGGATAAGATAAAATTAGTTAGGGGATTGTTATTTTTGTTATTTTGTGGAGGGATTATCACACGGGTGAGGGTACACGGTAGGATAAAATAAAAACGGGTAAAAGTGAATAAAAATTGAACTTTAAGAGGACGAAATCACGTGTCTACAGATTCGAACCCATAACCCACATTTCAAAATACCCACATTTCAATTTATAATTGATATTTCTCTGTGAATTTGGGTATTATTTAGACGAAATTTATTCAATTTTAATTTAATTAGATTGTGGGTGTGTAATAGGTCACTAGTATAATTTAGGTGTGACTTAGACTTTTCGGATATAGTTTGGGGTGAAAACGATGTCTTTTCCCTAATATCAAAATAATCCTAGAAAGTATTACATTCAAATTTCAAAATCAACCCTACTATGAAGACTAAACTCTATTGCCAACCAATAAATATCACGTATATAAATCTTTTTACTTTTATTACTCTCTCTTTTATATAATGCTAAGAATCTTCTTAAGATATGTTCGTTCGCCATAAAACCAGTATTTCTTTGAATTATGTAGAAAACTGATTGGTTTTTATTTTGTGCCAAGCAAATTATTAACTTTAACAATGATTGTTCACATTATATTTTTATGTGAAGGTTGTTGTCAAATCCAGAAGGAATACAAACAAAGCTTATGAAGCAATAATTATTTTTCTTAGTCTGGAGATAAATAAAGATAAGGAGATAATTAAAGATAATCTTATTAGAATCCAGAATTAGTTTTGGAAGTTGTTAAAGTTTGTGGAGCCATTAGGCTCCAAGGGGTTTAAAGTTAAAAGAAGAATGGTATTCGATCCAAAAAGAAATACTAACAATGAAATTAGGGAGAAAGATCAATATTCTCTTGTTGAATATGGATCGTACATTTGAAATCGTTAAAAAGGGGCAAAATTAAGGAAAAAGAGCCTTCTTTTGAGTGTTTTTCTTTTTGTATTTTGTGAATCTTTACTTCGATTATCGTATTATTTACTGAACTTTTCTCTTGAACTTTTCAAATGACCTCTTCACTGTTGGGTTCATAGTATATGAAAGAAGTGTGAATGAAAAAATGGAGAGTAAAATGGTGGAGGAAAGGAAACACTAAAATGGAAAGTGTACTCCCAAATTAGAAAGTTTACTCTTTCTCCCACATTGGTGGAAGAAGAGAACTTGAAAGTGTTTATAATCAAGAATACTTACTCCACATGGTAAGTGAGACAAGAAATAAGAGATGCCTCGCGCCATTATCGTCGTCGCTCGGCTTCGACCTCGGAAAATGATCGATGAGATTTATCTTTTTGGACAAAATTTATTTGAGATCCGAATATACCAAAAGAAAAACGCAGGAAAAATTTTCTGAGCTTGATATGAAAGACCTTGGAGTTGCAGATGTGATCTTAGGTATAAGAATCCATCAAACTCCACAAGGGTTAGCATTGTCACAGTCTCATTATATCGAAAAAATACTTGACAAGTTCAAGTATATGGAATTCAGTATTGCCAAGACTCCATTGGATGTGAGATTTGCACTTCGAAAAAATGAAGGTGAAAGTGACTCACAATTGGAGTATGCAAGAGTATTGGGATGTTTAATGTATATAATGAATTGTACACGACCAGACATAGCATGCGTTATCAGTAAAATGAGTCGACACGAGTAATCCTAACAAAACTCATTGGATGGCAATGAAAAGAGTTTTCGGGTATCTTAAATACACTCAAGATTATGTCTTGCATTATAATAAATATCCTGCGGTACTTGAAGGATATAGTGATGCAAATTGGATCACCGGATCGAACGAAGTAAAATTCACAAGTGGATATGTATTTACTATCAGTGGAGGAGCAGTCTCTTGAAAATCATCCAAACAGACGAATATTGCTCGCTCTACAATGGAATCTAAATTTATCACATTGGATAAAGCCGGTGAAGAAGCAGAATGATTCCGGAATTTCTTAAAAGATATTTTGTATTGGCTCAAGCCAGTGGCACCAATATGTATACACTGTGATAGCCAAGCGGCAATAGGTAAGGCAGGGAGCATGATGTATAACGGTAAATCTCGTCATATAAGACAAAAACATAATACCATTAGGGAACTTCTCTCTAGTGAAATTATCACTGTTGACTATGTAAAGTCAAAGAATAATGTGTCAGATCCACTTACAAAAGGCCTATCTAGAGAAGGAGTGGAAAGAGCATCCAAGGGAATGGGTTTAAGGCCTAGGACGAGTCAGCATGACGGTAACTCTACCTAGTAGACTGGAGATCCCAAGAGCTAGGTTCAAGGAGATTAAACAAAGTTGTGTCTGACAGGTTCAACATTGTCAATAACCCAACCTATTCTCATGATATAGACAATGTTTAATAAACAAGGATAAGACTTAAGATGAAAAGTCTTTTAATGATTATCTAAATTTGACAGATTTGACCAAATAGTTTAATCTACAGGATTGAACGTTTAGAAATCACCTATGTGAGATCGAAGTGGAAGCCGCTTCAGAGAGAATGTTAGTAAAGGCCTATTCTCTAAGCTCTCATGAAAATCGGGACGTGTTCATGGCTGAAAAGAATAAAACCGTGAGAACCATAAATGTTAAAAGGCTGGTTGTGTGACATGTATTGTCTAGGTGTACATTAAAGCTCGACTGTTCAAAGATATCAAATCTACCGATTGACCGAGTGCAACCGATGCATGTTCAGTACGGAAAGTTCAAAGGGAAACTCACTTATCCAGATGCAATCAGTCTTTGCTTGATGATCACATATTTGTCCGTAAAACTTTTACAACAAATAACCATTCCCCATTCACGTGGGGGATTGTTGGGTTCGTAGTATATGAAAGAAGTGTGAATGGAAAAATGAAGAGTAAAATGATGGAGGAAAGGAGACACTAAAATGAAAAGTGTACTCCCAAATTAGAAAGTTTACTCTTTCTCCCACATTGGTGGAAGAAGAGAACTTGGAAGTGTTTATAATCATGAACACTTACTCTACATGGTAAGTGAGGCAAGAAATAAGAGATGCCTCGCGCCGTAGTCGCTCGCTAGGCTCGGCTTCGGTTTCGAATTTGGATTTGGCAAATGATTGATCGATGGGATCTATCTCTTTGGACAAAGTTTATTTGAGATCCGAATATACCAAAATAAAAACGTAGGAAAATTTTTCTGAATTTTCAGAAAGAGGTGCAACCTTTAAAGTGAACCATTGCTTGTTTTCGGAAGAGGCATGTTATGGCTATATAAATCTGCTTTCATTCACAGGTTTAGACACAAAAAATTCAGAATAAAAACACTCTTCTTGACTTAAAAAATATTCTGTGTGATCACTCAAAACGTTCAGTGAGTTCGAAGATATTCCAATTGTTTGAGGTACCACTACAATTGGTTTGTTTGGCCATTTTATCCTGGGTGAAAAATTCCGCAACCTCGGGTACAGTGAGGGGAATTATTTTCTTAAGGAAAGTCCGTGAATTCGAACGACTTGGCCATTTTTGTTTCATCTTTATTTCTGAAAATAAAATACACCTCTTATAAAGATCACTTTGATCTTGAGTTGAGGGTATTTTCTGTACTTGATTGTGTTCTTGTTCTTAAACTTGAACTAGTTGAAGTGATTGTTTCTAGTATACAGATTCTTGTACCCGTAGAAGGAAGAATGACATTCACTTCTATATTTCCTTTCAAATCTGATTTGACTTAGCTTGCTTCACTTGAGCAAAGGATATATCGAAAACAACATCTCTTTAACTTCATAATATAGGTGTAAAGTCTGCATACACTTCATTCCTCAGAAAGTAAAAATTTACTTACACCCGATGTATATACCAAACTTCAAAAATCACATTGTGTACGTTATTATTGTTGAAGTCTACTCGTTCAAAGTCCAAACCAGTCCTCATTGCAATGGGTCTGTAGGTATAGCATCCGATTACGGTTGAATTCTTTAATTTATATTCAATATTTATACCAAGTCACATCACATTAATTTACTACAATTAAATCACATATTAATCATACATATACTATTAATTATTTATTTATAATTAGTAATTAACGTGCATATAAGAAACACACAAAATTTGGAGTGACACATTATCTCCTTCTCTATATAAAGCAGATAATTAAGGGGGTTGAGTCTTATCGTGTTGGTAGGGCCCTGTACTTATTAGCCTTTCATCATTTTGTGGTCTGCATCTACCTTTCGCTGCCCCCCTCGTGATTTAACGATGTCCATATAATTAATAGATTAAACCAAAAAATCTTCTATTTCTACACATGTCAAATTTGATATATATCCAAGATCCCAATTCATAATAGCTAGTTTGATACATGATATAAGGATAATATTAATTTTGAGCTTAACTTTATCTCATATTTAGTGTGAAATTTTAGCTCATTCGAATTCTATTTTATCCCACTATTTATATTAAAACGGTGAAATAAAATAATCACGAAATATCTTAATCCATAGGACATCGCTGCTTTATATCAAACGAACCCGGAGAAGTCCCAATGAATTTGTTATATGATATATACCATCTAAGGAAACGTTATTATTCTTTCAATTCCGATGATTCTATGATACTATTTTCATGCCATAACATAAATATGAAAATATTAAGACCTATAATAATTTAATCTATCATGGCATAGAATGTTAAAATATTTACTATTTCATGTTTAAATAAAAGTGATCATGGTACTACTATAAGGGGAAAAAAAAAAAAGAATTAAATGACCAATGAGTGAAATCTCAAATGGGTAACATAATAATTAGGTAGGGGATAAATGCGGTGGTTAATATAGATTTAAAGCCACTTTCAGATAAAATAATTAGTTCGTAATCAAGTACCTATTTTCTTAAATAAATAATTTTTCATTCAAATAATTGTGAAAGGATATACCCATCCATAGTTGTAGTTTAGTACTAAAGCTTTTCGAGATCTGTTGTTTACAACTTTACATTAATAATAAGGCATCTTGCTAATATCGTACTTAATTAATAATATGATTAGTAGACAAATATGTCAGTTAATCAATCGGTTAAGCATTTCTTTTCTTTTTCACGTGATCCTTTATTGTTTTTCCCATCAACTTGTACCCATAATTTTGATAATTATAAGCTCACCGTACAACTTTGATTCTTGTGTAGGAAGCTTAATCATGTTAATATTGAATAATGGATCTACGTTTAGTACACTAACTATTATCTTAAGTGGGATTAACCTTTTTTTAAATCCAAAATGAAGATAATGTTATTGTTAGGTAGGTGGACCTGTTTAATTTCATCTTTGACATTTTAAAAGCAAAATCATTCATGACTAACCATTATCAAAAAGAAAAAAATAAAAGGAGGGAAGCAAAAAATTACTTAGTGGAAAAAATCAATTTCCTTTATCGTACGAAATTTTTTCATCAATACCAATAAACTTTAAGATTTATTATTGACTTAAAAATATGTTTTATTTAGAGTTACGTTAACTTTAAAAAAGCATAATTATCACTGCTTATGAATCTGAGCCTAAATATCTATGTCAAACTGAGATTTCAACCAAAAGGTATGTTTGCACGGTTAAGTTCAAATTCCTTAAGCGAATATCACAAAGTTAAAATTGGGATTAGATAATCAAATTATTTTCCCTAACTTTAGCACAACGTAAGAGAAGATAATAGATACTTCAACTAAAAAGCCTAGAAATAAGGACACTTGACCTTGTGTTTGATAATAGTCAAACTAGGGGGTGACAAATGGGCCAAAATAGGGAAAATGGACAAATATATCAATCTAATGATAATGGTATATATTAATATTAGAAAAACTACATAAAGTAACATATTTAAATATTAAATTATAAAAAATAGCAACACTTTTATCAAATTATATTTTATAGAATATATATTTATATTTTTATAGCAACGGTTTGTAAAAATACAAAATACATATCGTTCATAAGGACAGTAAAAATCATATGTATTTGTATTTTTATAGCAACAGTTTGCAAAAATACAAAATATAACTTGTTATATTATGTAATTATAAAACTGTTGCTATGAAACTCATAATTAAGGGGATAAATATGTTATTTCTGAATTTTGTCCTATATATTACTCCCTCTGATTCACAATAAGTGAATTGTTGGAGCAATTTTAGTGTTTCAAAATAAGTGAATGGTTCACAATTCAAGGTAAATGTTAAAATTTTTTTCCAAATTTATCCTCCATTAAATGTGCATTGGGGGTGATGTATCATATGTCTTTACTTTTTGAAGAGGGTAAAAATGAAATAACGTGATAAATTTATGTTTTTTTTTTTTTTTTTCTTAACATGCATGCCAAAATTCAACAATTAACTTATTGTGGAACGGAGGGAGTAATATATATATCATCTGTCACATTTTGGATGTAAATATGTCTCTATCTTAAATAAAATGATACGTACATATATGACTCTCATACTAATGGTAGGGACATATGTGCACCCAAAAGTATGACAGAGGATATATACGTACCATTTATCATCATTCGGGGGTACATTTATTTCTTTTCCGTTTTAATTTTTTTATTCCAAATAATTAACCCAAATTCACTACCCGATCCAGTAAACTCATCGAATCCGATTTCAAACCAACTCTACCCGATCTTTATTTTTTGTTCCAACCCCGACACTCCTTTTGTTTTTCTCTTAAACGTGAATCCCATCAAATTGTAGTAATTCATCGTTGATGCTAGTTGGTGTTTACAGATTGAAAGGAGTGGATATTAGGCCGAATGTGGCCGCAACTAGGGGTGGGATGATAGTTCGTCGGTGGGGTGTTTTTGATTTGACGGAGACAGTGACTATGTGATGGTGATCAATGGTGGGTGGTGTTTTTCCGATGAAATTTCACTGAAGATTGAAACATGAGAGATTCAATATTTGATGTTGTTTTGGAGTATGGGTTAGTGGTTTTTTTTTTTTAAAATTGATGGTAGTAAGTGTTATAGTATTGTGTGTGTATATCGTTATAGGGATGAGAAAAATGGGTATGTTAGACAGACGTTTCTTAGACTTTAATTGCGATCGGGTCGGATAGTGGGTTTATTGGGTGAGGTAGAGGATTTGGGTTAATAATTTGAAATAAAAAAATTAAAATGGAAAAGAGATAAATATATTCCGAACTATGAATAAATGGTACGTAAATACTTTCGGTCATACTTTGGTACGTATATGCTCCTAACGTTAGTGTGAGAGGTACATAGTATCATTTCATTGATGATAAGGGTATATTCATACCCAAAATATGACAAAGAGTATATGCATATCATTTATCATAATTGGTATATTTGACCTCTTTCCAAAATTACATCAATTTTGGTATTTCTTTATCTAGAACATTGGCTCATTTAACTCCCCAATTTTCTAATTTCCAAATTATTCAAAGAAGTATTTAATTTATTAAAGAATAAACATGTTTAGTTATATTTCAAACAACAAGTAAATTTAAAATACAAAATATCAAGGAACCAAGCGCTATTATTCCAAAATTAAAAAAACAAATCAGCAGTCAATCTTATTATCGATAAAGACAATTCACAATTGAGCAAAGATAATTCACAATTAAATTCGATTTTGATTATTATTTTTGTATTCACATTCATGCTTATAAAAGATCTGTCTCCAAGTTGTTCAAAAATAATATTGAATTTCTTAATTCTTTAACCTAAAATTAGTCAATTTTCTCTCTCTCTCTCGTTTTTTTTTTTTTTTTTTTTTTCTATGGGGCGAATAAAGGTTGAGAAACGTGAGTTCCAATTAAAAAAACAACTGTGAGAGAAAGAAAGAAAAAAAAAGAAGAAGAAGAATCGGATAAATCGTCCGTCAAATGTTTGACACGTACTTCTCACAAATTGTACTAAAGTTACACTTTACCACATGCATTTTCCCTTTATTTACCCATCACACCTGTCTCCCACTCTCTATATATTTTCTCATCTCCATTCTCCACACGCCTCTCTTTCACCCCTCTCTATATACTATATATACATACATTACCGGTATATGCATAGCCTTCTCCATTTCTTCTGATGACGATAACCTACGGCCATAGCTCTTTCATCTCCGCCGGAGAGTTGCCGCCGGCCGACGTGTCCGGAGGAGAGATTATGCTGTTTGGTGTGAGGGTGAAGGTGGACCCCATGAGGAAGAGTGTGAGTTTGAACAATCTTTCTCAGTATGAACAGCCTAATTCTAACGACAACAATAATAGCAACGGCGGAAATACCAATGACTCTTCTTCTAAAGTCGCCGATGAGGGCTATGCTTCTGCCGATGACGCTGTTCCTCATCACTCCGGTAGTGGCCGTGAGCGCAAGCGAGGTCAGATCTCTGATTATTTTGCTCTGTTTCTTTGTTCATATGGATTATGGAGGAGTAACTGTTTCTCTCAATTTTTCTGTCTATTGATTTTTTTCTAAGTCAACTGTTAATCGATCATATATCCTTTTAGCCTCTACACCGATTTCAAGTATTTTCTAGTTCTATGTTGTTATAGTAGTAGTGTTCCTTTGATCAATTTGGCTGTTTTTGGATTTCATTTTTTAGGAGTTCCATGGACGGAGGTGGAGCACAAGCTATTCCTTTTGGGATTGCAGAAAGTAGGTAAAGGAGACTGGAGAGGAATCTCTAGAAACTTCGTCAAGACTCGCACACCGACACAGGTTGCAAGTCATGCTCAGAAATACTTTCTCCGGCGAACTAACCTCAATCGTCGCCGCCGCCGTTCTAGCCTCTTCGATATCACCACTGACTCGGTATATCTCACTCAAATCCCATAATTTCATCTAACTACCGATCGATTTACTGGTAACTCTAACCTTGCTTATATGACAAACAGGTATCTGTATTGCCAACTGAAGAAGCAAAGAATCTGCAAGAAGCTCATGTAGAAACTTCCAAAATCAATGCATTTCAGGTGACATCTGTGCCAATAAAATTTGCGCCTCTTGTCTTACCAGCACAAATGGACAAGCCAATAGAAAGTCCAATCCAAAGT
This sequence comes from Capsicum annuum, assembly GCF_002878395.1. Lineage (NCBI taxonomy): Eukaryota > Viridiplantae > Streptophyta > Magnoliopsida > Solanales > Solanaceae > Capsicum > Capsicum annuum. Next base: position 248,627,796 of record NC_061113.1, read on the forward strand.
TATAACGCTTCATCTATATACCTCCGGCCTGTTCCTGTTGTTGTTCCAGTGTCTAATCAGAGCTCTGCAATAGAGTCATCTTCGTTATCGTTGACATTGTCCTTGTCATCACCATCATCATCATCTACTAGATATCAAGTGATGTCAACTTTTAGTAATGGAGAGAGCATCATCAGTGTGGCATGACATACAAGAATCTCTCTATTAAATTAAAGGCATAATAGTAGTAAGTAGTAACCAAAAGCTAGAAAAACAAATTAAGCAAAAAAAAAAAAAAGAAAACATAGAAAAAAGGCAAATGGGAGTGTTCTGTAATGGAGTTAATAATATTTATATAAGGAGAAATGAGATGTAATGGTCCTATTGTATATGTCATGCCTTACTGTACCTGTTTTATGCCTAGTCATGTTATGTTAGTGTTTTCTTTATTTGTTTTGTAGCTTGGGATAAAAATAACAATGAATAACATTGGACCTTATGCTTCTTGTTGTGGCTAATTAATATCAATGGGCATATTAGTGTGGTCTCCACTCTCCACTGCTCACTATCTATCAAGTATCTCAGTGGTTCCCATAATTTGAAAAATATCAAGTGGAATTCTCATCTCTGTTGAATGTTAGCTATGTTGTTTAGCCATTAAAAGAGCAGAATACATCAATCTTTGTTTGTTTGTTTGGTTGATGAATGTGGATGGGAGTTGTGTTCCTCATTCATTGTAGTGGACAATAAACGAGTGGTAGGACCATTAATGTCTCTGCTCATGTGATGTGTTATCCTGAATCCTGATTGGGTCAGGATATCTTCTTCATGTGGTGAATTTTCAATTAATATGATATTCCATTGTTTTTTCTTGATTCAACTTAAATGGTATACCAACGTGGGCACCATTCATATTTGGTTGTTTTCATTTACCAAGAATTACATATATATATATATATATATATATATATATATATATATATATATATAATTTTAAGTTACATAATTACAAAAAATTCTCAATTAATAAAGTAATTACACAAATCTCATAATAATTACAAAAATTCCTTTATTGGATATTTTCTCTCTTATTAACATTATACATGTAACAACCGGTTTCATCCTTTCATCTTTTACTCCCTTATGCTCTCATTATCAAGCCGTTATTTACTCCATTTTTAAAACCCCTCTTTTTACGGCATACTTGAAGTAAAATCTACTTGTGGTTATCAAATTGTAAGTTATTCAACAGTTAATAATTTTAATATTGTACTTCATTAATTTTTTTGATTTTTTTTGTTCAACTTTTTCAAATCAGGGGTTTTCCGTTTTTTATTTTTGCATGTTCAAATTATAGTATTGTTCAAGCTTATTCAAGTTAAGTAGTTCGTCTTTTCGTTATTTTTCATATGGTATAAGTTAGATCTGAGATTTTCTTGTTTTTAGTTCGATTTTCAATACTGTTAACTTAAAATAGTGTTATTTGGTAATGGATAATCCTCTAAGTTTTAGTTTAGGAATTACTCAGTTAGATGCAACTGTACAAGATATTCCACTTGGATTTGTTCTTGCTACATTTGATGAACAGGATCCTGATTGGGCAGAGAATTGATCAAAGCACAGACACGACCCCGTTACAATGAAGAAATTGACGGATAAGATTGCTTCTAAATCGAAGAAGTTTACTTCAAAAACAAGTAAAAAGAAATTTGATGATTCCGGCCGACCACGTCTGCCGAAGGTATTTACTATGACTGTATGTGTAATTTGAGACATGTATAATATTACACCATACATTAGTGTTTCATCAAAGTAATGTATAATATAGTTGCTCTGAAATATTATTGTAAAGGTTATACATTCTAATAAAGCTGATATTATTTTTTGAAATGTATAAGTTACCTCATACATGTGTATTTTATGTTTATGTTTTTGTTTTGGTCTTTCATAATTTGTTAGATGTATACATAACCATCATACATGTAGTGTATATGTTGGACTGAAATTTTTTATAAATGTATTTTTCGTTTATGTTTTGGTCTGTTATAATTTGTTAAATATTAGATGTATAAGATAACATCATACATTTATAACTGTAGTGTATATGTTGGATTGAAATTTTTATACATTTAAACAGTTTAATTTTCAATGTATAAATAAACCTCATACATGACTAATAATTGTTTAATGTTGGTTTGATTTTTGTTATGAAAGTATAAATGAACATCATACAATTAGTAATTGTTAGCTAATTATGTCAATGTATAAATAATCCTCATACATGACTAACTGTTTAATTGTCAATGTATAATTAACCCTCATACATGACTAACAATTTAATTGTCAATGTATAAATAACCCTCATACATGACTAACTGTTCTTTAATAAGTAACCATCACACATGTTTTACTGATTATATTATTTTTCAGATGTATAAGTTAACATTATACATGTGTTAGTGTATTGTATATTTTAACCTTATACAATTATAAGTTATCCATCGACTAACAATTGTTTAATGTTGGTCTGATTTATGTTATGAAAGTATAAATGAACATCATACAATCAGTAACTGTTAGCTAATTATGTTATGTTTTTTTCCCAGGGCATGAAATACCGAATTGATAAAGTCCCACCACACCCATTGCATATGGGGAGCTTATGTAACTGTGCTTTCGGGGAAGAGATAAAGGAATATTTTGGAGAGAATGTACTGAGAGCATTTAGAAATACGATTTTTGGCATATTTATAGATTTGCCACGGTGCAACTGGATAGGACAGACTTCAAAATGCCTACTTATGCTTGAAATTCAACAGGATAACAAAGACGAGCTTCATGTTTGGGTACAAGGGGAAATCCTCAAATTCACAATGCTTGAATTCGCCATTATAAGTGGTCTGAAGTGTACCGGTAATATTGATGATTATATGTATACTTCATCATCTAAATTAGCGTTGATGTCGAGGTATTTTTCCGACAATAAAGGAGCAATAACTCGTTCAAAACTGATAACACGGGTGCAGAATGAAAACTTTGATAACGCTGAAGATGCTCTGAACCTGGCGATATTGTTCTTTGTTCATACATTCATGTTTTCTCAGCATAAGGAAGCACCAATTAGTGTTGCGCACTTTCAAATTGTTGAGGACGGTCGGTACATTCACTTTCCATGGGAGAAGGTCACATTTGAAAAGTTAATGAGTTCCTAGCAGCAGGATTTCAGCACTGTGAAACAGTTCTATTCATTGGGTGGAATGCCGCACGTTCTAAATATTTGGATGTTTGAGTGCTGCTCCGAAGTAGAATCAAAAACTGTTGTCCGTCAGAGAAACTCTATTCCTTGTCACGACCCAATTTCTCAAATCGTGATGGCGTCTACCTTATCCCACCAGTAGGCAAGTCAAACCATAGTTCGGAATGGTAGGTAATGGGCTATTAGGCAGAGACAAAATAAAAGATCTCGTATGATAATAACAACCTCAATAATAAGTGAAAACTAAGAAGAAAACATATGTATTATATCAAAACGAGAGGAGGAAAAAGGACCAGCTATACAAATGAATCTCTCCCAAGACCTGATAAGGTTAGTACTAGAGCCAATACTAACAGGTACCCAGAGTACTAGAGAAAAATCTAAAATGTACACAAGTAGTCTCGAGTGAAAAAGACTAACTAGAGTAGATAGAGGAGGATCAGCCTCGGACGACAGTAAGCTCACCCCGCTCTAAACCAGCACTGAAAGGTAGGAACCATGTCAACGCTGACAACGGGTACTCAGTAGGCATCATCGATCGATTGAGCTTAATACAAAAGAGGTGTAACTACAATGCAAGGGCGTAATCTGAGTTATTAGTAAATAGGGATGGAAAGGTAAACAACTACCAAGCTATGCACCGACTGTAAAGGAATAAACTTGTGCAATACAGAAAAAAATTATGATGCAGTAATAACAAATAAATCAAACATAACCTAATTGAGCCCCCATAAGTCCGCTAGGCACACTGAAGAAGACAATTAACCCAACCGTACCCCCATAAGCTGGTGGAACACACAAGTGGTGAAAGTAAATATAAATAATCAGATGCCGAACTCGAACCGGAACTTAGAGTAACCCCAACTATAATCGGATGCCGGACTCGAACCGGAGCTCATAGAATCATAATAATCAATTGCCGGACTCGAATCGAAACTCATAGTAATCATAATAATCAATTGCCGGACTCGAACCGGAACTTATAGTAACCATAACCCACCGATAATATTAAAATCCATATCATAACAATATAAATGTCTAAATAATCATTCATTAATCTTAATTAAAAAGGGATAAATTCAAGGTTTTACAATTTAGCTTCACGTTCTAAAGTAATAGATGTTATATTATGCTAAAAGATAATTTTTTAATATTTACTAGAACGGGGCCCTAATCCGAATAAATAAGACAGTTTATATAAATCAAATAATATGCATCTACCAGTATTTATTCAAAGCTAGCATAATAGTTCACAAGTTTGGTATATAAGCTCAATCTGAAAGTAGGTAAACCTAGCCTACCAGGACGCCAAAGCTAGAATATCTGTCCGCAAAGCCTCCGAATAATACTAGTAGAACCCGAGCTTGAATAATGGATTCGCTAATTAACTTATATGAAATTTTATAAAACTTGCCAAGAACTTTAATTGATTTTCTAAAGAAGGATGAAAAAATCAGAAGCAAACTGAGAAAGGCCAGTATAGAGATATAGACGTGTATATGTATACCATCAGAAGTTCACTCTTCTTTTTTTTCTACTTCTAAAAGTCAATAGACCATATATAGTATATAAGATATATTTGGTCTAAGTTTTGGACAAGTGGTAGCAACATGTGGTCCATCATTTCCCACGTGTGTGGTGGTATTGCCACATCAAATAGTTTTCTACACTGCATACATATTGGGGTATCGCATAAATTCATGATAAAAATAATTATAATACTTTGAATATATCATAATTAATAGAAAATTATTTTTAACAAAATCTATATTATATAATAATAATATTTTAATATTTTAAATTTACTATCTTCGCATAAAATATTAATAAATCACAAAGAATTTATTATAAAATAATATAAATATATCTTGACTTAAATTTTTTTATCAATATCGAAAATATTCTATAAGGGTACTAAATTATATTTCTACCAAATTTCAAATTAAATTAAATAATCCACGATACATTTAGTTAGTACTAAAATTATATGAAAATACAGGAAAATGGTCGTAAGGGTCATTACAACATCCACTACAAAAAGGACTTTCATCCGCGAAAGTAAAAGATAAGGCCATACCTGAAGGCTCAAACAGGTAGGGATATTGGGCGCGCATAACACGCTCGATCTCCCAAGTAGCCTCCTCAACTGGACGGTGACACCACTGAACGTTAACTACCAGAATGTCCCTGGAGAGCAACCGCCTAACATCCCTCGCCAAAATAGACGCTGGTTCCTCTACAAACGCCAATCCCTCGTCCAACTGAACCGAGTCCCACTGAAGTACGTGTGACTCATCTGGAATATACTGTCGCAACATAGATACATGAAACACCGGGTGAATGGCTGAGAAGGCAGGTGGCAATGCCAACACAAAAGCTACCTCCCCAACTCTCTGTAGGATCTCAAAAGGTCCAATATATCTAGGGCTAAGCTTGCCCCTCCTCCCAAACCTCATCACGCCCTTCTTGGGTGATACTCGTAGGAAGACCCTATCACCAACTCTGAAATTCAATGGACGACATCTGCGATCAGCATAACTCCTTTGTCTTCTCTGAGCTGCTCGTAGCCTATCCTGAATCACTCGAACATGATCCAACGAATCACGGAGCAAATATGTGCCACGAGGTCTAGGCTCAGAAGTCTCAAACCAACCAACAGGAGATAGACATATCCTACCATACAATGCCTCAAATAGGGCCATCTGAATACTCGAGTGAAAACTGTTATTATAAGCAAACTCTGCCAAAGGTAGAAACTGGTCCCACTGACCTCCAAAATCTAACACACAAGCAAGGAGCATATCCTATAGAACTTGGATATTCCGCTTTGACTGCCCATCATTCTGGGTATGAAAGGCTGTACTAAGGTCAACCTGGGTCCCCAACTCCTCCTGAAATGCCCTCCAAAAGCTAGAAGTGAACTGAGAGCCTCAGTCGGAAATAATGGACACAGGGACCCCATGTAGGTGAACCGCCTCCTGAATGTAAACACGAGCTAACCTCTCGGCACTGTAGGAAACTCGAATGGAGATAAAATGTGCAGACTTGGTCAATCGATCCACGATTACCCAAATGCTATCGAAACCACAAAATGTACGAGGCAATCCACCTACGAAATCCATAGTAACTCGCTCCCATTTCCACTCGGGAATGGGTAGCTGCTGAAGCAATCCACCAGGTCTTTGATGCTCAGCCTTTACTTGCTGATAACAAAGACATCGAGCCACAAACCCTGCTATATCTCTTCGCATACCACTCCACCAATAATGCTGCCTTAAATCCCTATACATCTTAGCTGTCCCGGGGTGAATAGAGTATCTGGAGCTATGAGCCTCGCTAAGAATCAACTGGATCAAATCTCCAACCTTTGGAATACAAATACGATCGTTAAACCTCAAGACACCCTCAAAATCTAGGGTAGCCCGCTAAGACTCACCCCTCAACACCTGCCCTCGAAAGCTGCGAAACCTGTCATCCTCGAACTGAAAACTCTGAATCTGCTCCAACAAGGTGGATCTGGCCTCAACATTAGCAATGATTCTCCGAGGGTCAGAAATATCCAAACGAACCATCATGTTAGTTAAGGACTGAATATCCAAAGCCAACGGCCGCTGAGAAGTTGAAATGAAAGCTAAGCTACCCATACTTACTGACTTTCGACTCAAGTCATCCACTACCACATTCGCCTTTCCCGAATGGTAGAGAATAGAGATATCATAGTCTTTCAGCAACTCCATCCACCTGTGCTGCCTCGAATTAAGCTCCTTCTGGGTCATAATATACTGAAGACTGCGGTGATCAGTAAATATCTCACAACGGACCCCATACAAATAATGCCTCCAAATCCTAAGCGCAAATACTACCGCTGCCAACTCTAAGCCATGGGTGGGGTAGTTGCGCTCATGCACCTTTAACTGCCTTGAAGCATATGCAATAACACGACCACGCTGCATCAGAACACACCCCAACCCAACACCAGATGCATCGCAATAAACAGTAAAACCCTCGCCCTCAACAGGAAGAGTCAGAATAGGAGCTGAAGTAAGCAAATTCTTGAGCTTCATATAGCTAGCCTCACAACTCGCAGATCACTAAAACAGAACCTCCTTCCTTGTCAATTTAGTCATAGGGACTGTAATAGAAGAAAATCCCTCAATGAACTACCTGTAGTAACCTACCAACCCAATCAAACTGCGAACCTTAGAAGGTGACGTAAGCCTAGCCCAACTGCGAATAGCCTCAATCTTGGCTGGGTCTACCATAATACCTTCCTTGGACACTACGTGCCCCAAGAAAGCTACAGACTCAAGCCAAAACTCACATTTTGAGAACTTGGCATAAATCCTGTGGTTTCTCAAAGTGCGAAGTATAGTCCTCAAATGCTGCTCGTGCTTTTCCTTACTCCTCGAATAAACTAGAATGTCATCAATAAATACTATCACAAAAGAGTCCAAATATGGCCTGAACACGCGATTCATCAGATCCATAAAAGCTGCTGGAGCATTAGTCAACCCAAAAGACATCACCAGGAACTTATAATGACCATAACAAATCCTGAAGGCTGTCTTAGGGATGTCCGCAGCCCTAACTCTCAACTGATGGTAACCGGACCTCAAATCAATCTTAGAAAACACCGCTGCACCCTAAAGCTGATTAAACAAATCATCGATCCGAGGCATAAGATACTTATTCTTCACAGTAACCTTATTCAACTGCCTGTAGTCGATACACATACGCAAAGAGCCATCTTTCTTCTTCACAAACAAAACTGGAGTACCCCAAGGAGATACAGTCGATCTGATAAATCCCTAACCCAGAAGATCCTGAAGTTGAAAATTCAGCTCCTTCAACTCAGCAAGAGCCATACGATACAAAGCCATAGAAATAGGTTGGGTGCCAGGATCGAGGTCAATAATAAACTCTACATCATGCTTAGGAGGAAGGCCAGGTAGGTAGGTCGGAAATACATCAAAAAACTGGCGAACAACAGGGACAGAGTCAAGTGGGGAACTTTCAATACTAACATCCCGAATATATGTAAGAAAAAACTCACAACCCCTCGATATCAGTCTCCTATCTCGAATTATGAAATAATCCCTGTCGGTGCGCGGCTAACAGAACCCTGCCACACAACTGGGGTATGCCAGGCAAAGCTAAGGTAACGGTCTTAGCAAAATAATCCAAGACCGCACGGCACGGAGACAACCAATTCATGCCTAGAATAGCGTTAAAATCTACCATATCTAGGACAATAAGGTCAATATGAGTATCAAACTCTCAAATAGTAACCAAACAAGATCTATATACTCGATCCACTACTAAAGAGTCAGCCACTGGGTAGCCATACGTAACCGCACAGATAAAGACTCCCAACATAAAACCAATTGCGATGCAAAATAAGTAGAAACATATGGAAAGATGGAACCAGGATCAAACAAAGTAGAAGCTAGCTGATGGAACACGGAAATCGTACCTGTGATCACAGTATCCGAAGCCTCAGCACCTGATCTACCTGGAACTACATACAAGTTACCCTGTCCACTACTAGACTGGGTACCTGCCCGACCGCTTGCCCTACCTCCCTGCAGATCACCTCTAGAACCTTAGGAACTACCTCTACGACCCTGTACACCACCCCTACCTAATGGTGGCACTGATCTAATCGGCTGCACAACCAGAATTGGACGCTCAATCATCCTACGTCGAGGACACTCACAGGCGAAGTGACCAATAACTTCGCAGTCATAACATGCCCCGGGCACCCTGCTCTGACTAGAAGGTCCAAAAAATCCAGAATAACCACCCCTACTCGACGATCCTGATTGAACAACCCTCTGCGGCTGGCTGCTACTCTGACCACTGGAACTATAATAGACTGGTTGACCCTTGTCGGATATCTGAAGTAATGCCTGAACTGCCCGACTAGGCTGACCCTGATACTGAGAAGGTTGCTGATGAGGGTACCAACTGTGAAATCCTCAGCTTGAGGACTGTGAACCACTGTAACTACCCTGGTAGCGTGGTCTCTTATCGCTGCCCCCTTGGGCATCACGATCCATCTCCTTTTTGGAATAAGCATGCTTGGCTATCTCCAAAAAAAACTTCCCTGAAGTCACCAAACTCTGTGTAGCTCTACGAAGTGGCAATCTTAATCCCCTGACAAAGCATCGAATCTGCTCATACTTCGTATCCAGAATCATAGTGGCGTGTCTGTCTAACTCATAAAATCTTGCCTCATACTCAACCACCGTCATAGAGCCCTGTATCAATGTGATAAACTCATCCCGGAGACGCTCACGCATGCTACGAGGCATATACTTCCCCAAGAAAGCCTCAGAGAACTGAGTCCAAGTCATTGGTGGAGATCCAGTTGGCCTGGAATACCACCACCTCACTGCCGTGTCGAACTGATAAGAAACAAAGTCTATTCCTCGTGCCTCAACCAGCCCTAAATTCTGCAATCATTGCTCGCAACTGGATAGGAACTCATAAACATCCTCTTCTGGGGTCCGATAAATCTAGGTGAAGTTAATCTCAAAAATCAACCCAAAATCTTCTGCTCCTCTGTAGACATAAGTGGCTGGGCTACTGCCGGCTGTGGGACTACTGGTGCTAGAGGAACCTCTACCCTAGGCGCCACTGCCGCAGGCTGTGCCCCTAAATCTACACCACCCTGTCCCTCTGGTTGAACTTCCATGAACGGTGGACCACCAACTAACCCCAATAACTGAACTAATGTATCCCGAATAACTGAAGAAGATATAATGCCAGATGGAGCCTGGGCTGCCCCCTGGCCCACCTGCTTATGCGGCGGAATACCTGGAGCTATCTTAATCCCCGGGCTATAATAGGATCAGGTGCTGGATCCCTGACCTGATCTCGATAGGGGCTGCTGCTCTACCCTGCCCTTGATATCTGGGTCGACCTCGACCATAAGATAGAACTTTAGAAGCAGACTCGCGGTCCCAATCCCCTGTTCTCGAACCTCGAGTCTTAGCCATCTGCGTAAAGAGTGAACCAATAAAAAAATTACAACTTAACCAGACTCAACGCACAAAATGGATCAAGAATATGAGATTTTTTCCCTAAAAATGCTCTGTAGCCTCCCAAGGATAGGATACAGACGTCTCCGTACCGATCTGTGGGACTCTACTAAATATCGGCTCCAGTACTAACAATACCAGTGTGACCTAAGCTCTGATACCAACTTGTCACGATCCAATTTCTCAAATCATGATGGCGCCTACCTTATCCCACCAGTAAGCAAGCCAAACCATAGCCCGGAATGATAGATAATGGGCTATTAGGCAGAGACAAAATAAAAGATAGCGTATGATAATAACAACCTCAATAATAAGTGAAAACTAAGAAGAAAGAATATGTATTATATTAAAACAAGAGGAGGAAAAAGGACCAGCTATACAAATAAATCTCTCCCAAGACCTGATAAGGTCAGTACTAGAGCCACTACTAACAGGTACCCAGAGTACTAGACAAAAATCTAAAATGTACACAAGTAGTCTCGAGTGAAAAAAGACTAACTAGAGTAGATAGAGGAGGATCAGCCTCGGACGATAGTAATCTCACCCCGCTCGAAACCAGCACTTAAAGGTTGGAACCACGTCAAAGCCAACTGCTAGTACCTGGATTTGCATCAGGAAAAAGATACAGAAGTATAGTATGAGTACCAAAAACAGCGGGTACTCAATAGGCATCATCGACCGACTGAGCTTAATACAAAAAGGTGTAACTACAATGCAAGGACGCAATCTGAGTTATTAGTAGATAGGGATGGAAAGGCAAACAACTACCAAGCTATGCAACAGCTGTAAAGGAATAAACTTGTACAATATAAAAAAAATTAATGATGCAGTAATAACAAATAAATCAAACATATCCTAATTGAGCCCCTATAAGCCCGCTAGGCACACTGAAGAAGACAATTAACCCAACTGTATCCCCATAAGCCGGTGAGACACACAAGTGGTGAAAGTAAACATAAATAATCAGATGCCGGACTCGAACCGGAACTTAGAGTAACCCCAACTATAATCGGATGCCGTACTCGAACCGAAGCTCATAGTATCATAATAATCAATTGCCGGACTCGAATCTGAACTCATAGTAATCATAATAGTCAATTGCTGGACTCGAACTGGAACTTATAGTAACCATAACCCACCGATAATATTAAAATCCATATCATAACAATATAAATGTCTAAATAATCATTCATTAATCTTAATTAAAAAGGGATAAATTCAAGGTTTTGCAATTTAGCTTCACGTTCTAAAGTAATAGATGCTATATTATGCTAAAAGATAATTTTTCAATATTTACTAGAACGGGGTCCTAATCCGAATAAATAAGACAGTTTATATAAATCAAATAATATGCATCTACCAGTATCTATTCAAAGTTAGCATAATAGTTCACAATTTTGGTATATAAGCTCAATCTAAAAGTAGGTAAACCTAGCCTACCAAGACGCCAAAGCTAGAATATCTGTCCGCGAAACCTCCGAATAATACTAGTAGAACCCGAGCCTGAATAATGGATTTGAATAATTAACTTATATGAAATTTTATAAGACTTGCCAAGAACTTTAATTGATTTTCTAAAGAAGGATGAAAAAAACAGAAGCAAACTGAGAAAGGCCAATATAGAGATATAGACGTCTATATGTATACCCTCAGAAGTTCACTCTTCTTTTTTTCTACTTCTAAAAGTCAATAGACCATATATAGTATATAAGATATATTTGGTCTAAATTTTGGACACGTGGTAGCAACATGTGGTCCATTATTTCCCACGTGTGTGGTGGTATTGCCACATCAAATAGTTTTCTACACTGCATACATATTGGGGTATCGCATAAATTCATGATAAAAATAATTATAATACTTTAAATATATCATAACTAATAGAAAATTATTTTTAACAAAATCATATTATATAATAATAATATTTTAATATTTTAAATTTACGATTTTCGCATAAAATATTAATAAATCACAAAAAATTTATTATAAAATAATATAAATATATCATGACTTAAAGAATTTTATCAATATCGAAAATATTCTATAAGGGTACTAAATTATATTTCTACCAAATGCCAAATTAAATTAAATAATCCACGATACATTTAGTTAGTACTAAAATTATATGAAAATACAGGAAAATGGCTGTAAGGGTCATTACATTCCCAGAATACTAAACTGGTCGGTGCAGTGTATAAGGCCTAAGTATAAATCTTTTATGCCTGGCATGTTCACTAAGGTAATTCTTTAACTTTGTAATTATTTTGTTTATTAACGTCGTTTCATTTGTATGCAAATATTTTATTTGTTTATTATTCCTTCCAGCATTCTTACAAGAATATACAACCTACAACTGATGAAGTTAGGAGATTGAATTTGTCCTTTTTAAAAGATTTTGAGATATGTGATCCAACAACTTATGCTTCGACATCTAATTCTGGAAAGTTGAAAAGGACATCAGTTGAAATTCAACAGCATGTTGGTACGATTGTTGAAGAATTTGGTGATTTCAGCACTATACTACTGCGGAAAATCCTCATAAAGGCTGGTTTTGAATCGCCTGTATCGCCTGACCAACCTTTGAAGAAAAGAAAGACTGTTATGTTTGAGCAAGAAAAGAAAACGGTGATGGATAATGATACATCTGGATCTGGTCATACAGTACATCATGGATCTGATTTGTATCGTAAAATGTATAAGGATGCAACAGACAAGGGAGAAATTGGTGTGTCTAAAATTCAACATCACCATCATGTAGAAATTGATGTTTCTCCGCAGAGTCACCAGTACAAGTTTGTTCCTTCATCATCCACACAGCCTGAAGGAACTTCTAAATCAAGTTTAGATGGAGATGAAATAAAGAATTACATCAACGAATGTGTAAGTTTAGTTTCTTCATCGTACATTTTATCAGAATTGCATGATTTGTTTCTACTAACTTTTTTTTACGTGATAAGTTTGCTGAAACGATGACCGAACTGGTTGCACTAATATCAAAAATATATGTTGAGGTTGTCAAAGCATTGAAGAATGAACAAAATAAGCAATCACAGGTATAACAAGTTAATTTTATTATATTTTGCATAAAGTTGATGAAATCTTCATACATTCAGATTTTTGTTGTTATACAACAGGACAAAATTGATGAACAACAACAAAGTCAAGAAGACGGATCCAACAAACGGGATCGACAACATAAATCTGATATGCAGGTACTTTTTCTCACTTATGTTTTTCTTTTACTATAAATCAACATACTTAGCTTATCAAAAATAAATGTTGTTTTTTTTTAAAATAGCATGAAGATTATGATAAAGGATCACAAAACGATATGGAAGTGTTCGTGATGAAGAATCTAATAAGCAGAACCTTCTTGAAGAGCAAAAATTGCTAGTATTTTTTTCCTGAATACTTTTTACGTACTAAACTTGTGCAGTTTAACTATTCATCATACATTAACTTGAATGTATAATGATCAGTTATACATTAAACTTTCTACATCTTCCATTAGCAAAACACATGTTATTTATGAATTTCTTATCTAATAATAATGTCATTTACACTTACTTAAACAACATTATTCAAGAATCACCGAAAATGAGTTTATGAAGGACTGTTAATTAAAGCGACTTGTAATTTAATTTAGGATGTGAATGCAGCCGATAAAGACGCAGGTCGTGAGGATAATTTTGAAAATGAGGACTGTTCTAATTTGCAAGCTTTGGAGGTATCAATATTTATACATTTAAACAACCCTCATACATGACTAACTGTTGTTTAATAACTTACCATCACAACTGTTTGACATATTATATTAATTTTCAGATGTATAAGTTAACCTTATACATTTGTTAATGTAGTGTAGATAATAACCTTACACAGTTATAATTTACCCTCATTCATAACTAACAATTGTTTAATGTTGGTTTGATTTATATTTGTGAAAGTATAAATGAACATCATACAATCAGTAACTGTTATGTAATTATGTCAATATATAAACATCCATCATACATGACTAACAATTTAGTGATCTACACGCTTTCAATATTTTGCACATTGTTTAACAGTTGTCTTAATAAATACAAATTTTTATCTACATGCAACTTGGTTAATGATAATTAACACATAAATAACAGGATGAGATTATGACATATGAAGAAGAATGTAGCGATGAAGAGTTGGGAAAAATGATAATTAACACATAGAAGATTTGCCAGTATTCTTATGTCCCTAATATCGTTTTATTACTACTATAAGTTTCTATACACATGTAGTTTCTTCTAACTTCTTCATATTAGGGCAGTTAAATGTACATAAAACATTCAATTGAATATATCAAGAACAATCATACATCCAACATACAAACTTTTTCATTAACATAAAGGTTGTAGTTCATGATTAACATCATACATATTTATGTTTTTATTGCCATAAAATTGTTTGTGCATCAAATATTACATCATTTGTTACTACTGATATATTTATATATTCAAATGCACCCATTACATATAGAAATTTCTTATCACGGGCGTTAAACTTCATCCAAAAATTTTACATTCTACTTTGAATAAATGTTAATACACGATAATTGTTATTTAATTTAGGATGTGAATCTAACCGCTAAAGAAGATGTTATTGAAGTGAATTTGAATAATCAGAAATCTACTGATGTGACAGATGTCCAGGTATTTTTTTTTTGCTTAACGCTTACTTCTTTTTTTTACACAAAAATATCGTTCTATGTGTTCGACCTTGTAAAAGTACGTATTGGGACTTAAGGTTAATTTTCTGGTGCATATCAAATTTTTCTGTGAATTTGAACCAACTGGAATGTATTGATTTTTTTCTCTACTGCATATCAAGTTTTTTCTGATATTGATGCTGTCATGATTTCTAACATAAATGTAGTAAGCATTATTATATTTACACATTTAGATATTATATGTATACATTACAAATCTTTATGTGTTCACGTAGGATGAAGTTGGTGGGACAATAACTGATTCAATACAATCAGCTGTAGATACAATTTTATTTGGTCTGTCAACACCTTCGACTATAAAGTCATTGGATGTTGGTGCTTCAAATAAAATGACCGAAAGACACTGGGACCTTCCAGACAGTAAGATTCCACATGACTTCCCTAATGCTCAGGTTCGGGAGCTTCAAGCGTCAAAAGAAAAAGCACCTTCTAAACGAGAAAGAAAGAAGTCCATGGTTTTAAGGTCACCATACATTTCAAAGTATGGTTCTGGCTCCAAGGATGCAGTTGATATCGATAAAGAGGAGAAGCTGAAGTATGCTTTTTATGGGTACAGCATCAACCAAGATTTGTCTAACGAATTGATGATTGATTACTCCCAGTGGATTGTCGTAGGATTGCTGAAAACTCATTCTGCCAAGTAAGAAATTTGGTATTATATTTTTGCCTAACAATACTTTGCCATCTTAATCTAAACAGTTACTGTCATTTGTAATCAATGATTATTTTACATGAAAGAGACGGACAACCACTATCGAGTAAATGCTTCTGGGTTAGGTTTTAGACAATTGGACTTTGTCGTTGCATACCCACAGTCAAAAAATTAATTTTACTTGATGTCCGAACGCAAGACATGCTGGAACGATGAGGTAACTTATTCTAACTATTATCCATATCATAAGTTCTTTTGCTGATACTTAATATTCAACAATAGCATAACATAGCATATATTAAAACATATGTATAATAACATATTATACATGTTAACCAGTGTATGATAACATATCATACATGCAGTATTTTTCATTATCATTTCTTCAACTTTAAGCAACATTTCATGTATAATAGCTGTATATCATACATCTACTAAACAATTAAGGTCGAAGCTACTAATTTTTTTGATTCATTTTTACTATTTTACCATGCTTTTACTTGTAGCATGTAGATGTGATCTTCAACCACTTGAAAAATAAATTAAAGATTCAGTTGGGTGATAATTATAGATATACAACGACAAGTTACTTCTTTAAAACATATGTTGAGAAGACATATACTCGCTATTATCCAACGAAACCGACAGTTGACCTATCCATGCATCAAGACTATGCAGAATTAATTGTGGTGGCTAAGAATGAAGATGTTATTGCTAATATAATTCAGGGATTCTGTATGCCTGCTGGATTACCATGGTATATGGTTGATGAGGTATATGTTCCAATTAACTGCAGTAAAAAATTTCATTGGGTATTGACGGTGATTGTTTTGAAGGAAAGATTAATACGTGTGTATGACTCACTTTCAAGTAAAAGGAAAAAAGAACCTCCAATTGAAATACAAAAGCTTGCAGTTATGCTTTCAACTTACTTGTCATACAATGACTTTTATGATAAGACCGAGCGAACTAACTGGCTATCACTTGAAGCTTACAAAGGAAAGATTAATCAGCAAACTAGTCTTGTAAATGAAATACCATTTGATGTTGACTATGTGCAAAATATCCCACAATATGCGTCTGATAGTTTGTAAGTAAATTACAGTTTATTTTTCATGAATAATAATGTTAGAATTGATTTACTGATTATTATTATTATTTTTTGAATTCAGGGACTGTGGCGTAGTTGTGTGTGCCTATGCAGAAATATTAAGTGAAGGACTGCAAGTTCGTTCGTGTGGGTTTGATTCTGCATGTCAACGTGCATGCTATGCTTCCTTATTGTGGCATTACGGAATGGAAAAGGCAAATGAAGGGTACACGAGTGATAATGGAGATCCGCCTCGACCAAGGAAAAGTGTTATCGAAGAAATTGAAGCAAATGGAATTGTTACTTTAGAGTAGCAATGTTTTCTAATTGTTGGCATTGATAGAAATATTTCTTATTTTTGGTGTTTAATGTTACACATTTCCAGTAATACTTTCTTATGGTTAATGAACATTTTGTATATGTCTTCTTCTTTTTTTGAAACAATTGATTAGCTGTTGCTTACACAATACTGTTATGATACAAAGTTTTTCTTAATTGAAATTGAGTTTGCCTTATATTCTTTTTTTACGACGTGTACAAACAAAAAATAAAAATATATTGCCATTGCATTTGAACACATAATATTTTTACTGTAACGTAAATTTTTTTTCAGGTAAAACTACATTACACTAATTATTAATACGTTAAATATATGTTACACATTACATATAGTATCCTGTTGTCACACTTTATATTTTCTTAAACAAAATTTTCAAACATAGTTTATCAGAATCACTTTTATAAATTATTACACAATTTCATACAATGATATAAATGTATAATCTAATTTATACATTCTTAAATGAACAAAATCATTCTTTATATAAACGTGTAACGAGTAACAATTAATATTGAATAGAATGACATTTTTCCTGTGAAAGATAATACACCAGCACAACGTATAATGCTAAATCATACATTTCTTACTCAGTAAATACTAATGTATAACAGTTCATACAGATTATGTTTCAACTATTTTTTAAGCGAATATTATATTTCCCGGTCAACATAACACATGTACCAATCAGTTGAAAATTACAGTGATATGGTTATGAAATATGATAAACAAAAAATTATACAATCTGTTCAAATACTATTAAATATTAAATAAACAAGTGAAACTCAAATAGCAACCAAAAAACTTAAAATTAATTGTTCCAACTTTCCAAAGAAATATAATTAAACTGATTATACTATTAAAAACAAACAAACCATCAACATGTAAAAAAAATATTATCTTCATCATCATTCCTTTGGAAAGAAACCACAAGTCCTACGATTGTGACCGGCTCTTCCGCATTTACCACAACGGTTTGAATTTGAAGACAATGATTCACTAGATTTCAGATGTCTTCCTTTTTTTGGCCTTCCAGGAGGTCTTCGATATTTGGGCGGCAAAACTTCTTCATCATCAACAAAACATGGAACATTTCAATCCTTCTTGTTTGGCATTGGAACTATAGGGAATTCATATGTCTTCACTATGGTTTGTGGCCTGTACAATTCAGCGCAATAACGACCATATTTCTTTACATCCACATTTTTACTTTTTAATACGGCAATTTCATGTGGAAAATGTATTTCATCAATTTGATATCGACCACAATTGCACGTGCCACGCTCAATATCTACAATGTACCTCCGTCCCGAATCATAAACACAATAAAGATAGCTCCCTGCTGGTTTAACCTGTTACCAAAAGGCATAACATGTTTTAGATGCAAAAATATTAATATACACTTCATATAAAATAAAGTCTCTGTTCCATAATTATTTTAACACATACCGTCATCCGCAAAGCTTTAACACAATTATGAGTTAGAATTTCTTCAAATCTTCTGCCAAGAGTTGTATTTGTGTACGATGCAATTTCGTTGTTCTTACAATTCCATGCATCAAATAAGATTCTAACTTCCTCTAGAAAACCTAGAATAGGAAGTTTTCTACCTCAACCAAACAACCATTAATACATTCGACTATATTTGAAGTCATCATTCTACCTCTATTTACTGGTGAGTGACACCTAGCCCAGTTTTCATACCCAGCTTCCTCCAGATATTCCTTAACTCTTTGATCAACCTTAGCAACCTTTGAAATAATATATTTAAAATCTTCTTTTTTTATAAGATTTAGCCATGGAATAATAAAGGTCACTAAGTCTATCTTTGCTTTTCCTAAAATGAGTGCAAACGTTTTTCCATAAATGTCATATACATGCTAGATGAGGAACATTAGGATAAACAATGCTTACACCTTTTATGATACTTTCATTTCTATCTGAAACAACACACATGTTGTCTCTTTCACCAAATGCCTCTCTAAACTTTTGGAAAAACCAAATCCACGCGTTGTCATTCTCCGAATCAACAACATCGTAAGCTAATGACAGAATACAACCTACCTATAAATTAAAAAAGTCAATCATTTAAAAAAAATATATAGTAAATAACAAAAATTTACCTGCACAAAAATTTAACAATGTATAATATAAAATAATATATAGTAAATAACAGAATAAAAAAAAGTACAACACAAAAAAAAATTAAATGCACAATACCTGGACCATCTAATGTGCTTGCTGATACAAATGTTATGGACCGCTTAAATGTGTCCCATCAACAACAACAATAGATCTACAAAATTCAAAACCCCTAATCATCGGACGCAATGCAATAAACAAGTATTTAAACTCGTTATCTACTGCCTTATGCATCCGAATGTGCGATTGGGGATACACTTGGTTCAACATATATATAAAATGGGGCATTTTTCTATATCCATCTGATGGTCCACCTCTAAGCATCGCAATCTCCTTCTCTTTTGCGCACCATGCTTTCATGTCGTTAATGTCGACTTTGTAAATAGCTTTCATCTCTTCGATAATGTCCGCGGGGTGTGTATTCTTTTGTGATTGATTAATTTTGGAGCAGTAAATTCACTCACAAAATTACTTGTTGCAACCACATTATTCAGCACTCGGTCCCTAAGACAGACACTATGCTCCAAAACAAATGTTTTAATCACAAACAATTTCGATTCATTCATACAAGAGGCCTTCATGACCCACTGACAGTCTTCGTTACGACAAATGAGTACATAGCTTCATCAAAATATAAAAATTTAGTCATTGTATTAACTAAAAGTATTAATCTAGCGAATAGAAAGAAAATAAATGTATTCCAGCAACTGTCCAGTAATATTATACATATCTCTAAATGTATAATATGAATTATACATTCATTTTTTAAATAATAAAAAATAAATAATACAACACATTAATCAAAGAATAAAATTTCATAAAGTATGTATTCATGTTATCAGTACATATCTGTAACAACTCATAAAAACTTAATCAATATATAAAACAAAAATATTAAAACATAACATATTAATAACAAAAAAACAAAAACTTTCAATGCCACAGTTATATTATACATATCTCTGAATGTATAATTTAAAAATTTTTTAATTAAAAAATCAGTAATAACAGACAAACGAGTTCACAATCTATTAAACCAATGCATCATACATTTCTTCACCTGACACGATTTAATTATACATTAACCAATACATAACAAATCACATTATACAATCGTATGATAGCATTACCTATCAACAGTTCAAAAAAATACACAACATAAATTTCTTAACATAAAAAAATCAATATGTTATAACATCAGGAGATACAAATGATATCATACCTTTTTTTGTCGGATCGTTTCGTTTTTGTGTTGAATCCATTCGCTATTGCGTATCTTAACATTACTGAAACAAGAGTTTCCTTATCCCTGTATATCTGACTCACCATTATTTCAGTATTCTTGCAATTGGTAATGAAGTTTTTAACTTCCATTTCAGGCACATATAGAGCATACTGATTATTCGTTTCAACAACTGTTAACGCAACTTAATCATATTCACTACCCTCGATACACATTACAGAATCAGTGGCTTTATCAAAATCTATTTCACTATTGGCTTTATCGCAACTTGAAATACAAAGCGAAAAATTAACCAAACCAGCAAGTTGTTTCTTTAACTCAACGTAAACCCTCACTCCATTGTCGTTTCTTATTACAATTGGAGAAGAGTTTCCTTCAACCGCATATTTCACTTCAATTTTTTTATGCACTTTGTCTATATCCAACTCCATGGCGATAGTAGAAATCAATTTCAAGGAAGTAATACTTTCCGAAACAATTATTGCGTCACTTTTGTATGACTTATAACTAGTTTCTGACTCCCAAATTTCAGAATGCCGCAGCAATATTGGGATATTCATGATGCTTTTTGAATTTTTGAAGAACGTATGTAGAAGTATTTTGTTGCTTTATGGGATTTTTTTTGAAGAATTTTTTTGCAGCAATAGAACTTTTTTCGTTTCCAGATCTTCAATCAAATAAATCAGAAAATAAAATTTGACTTATATAATTTTTTTTTTTTAAATTCAAATTTCAGTTACTAGTTTTATATATGCGTTAAAAATATCTAATTATTGTCGTTAATTAAGGAACAATGATATAATTAAGGATATCAATTTCCTTAAATTTAGGAATAACAGTTTCATTATACATTCCACCAATGTATAATGTGTTAACAATTGTTTGAGTATATTTGCCAAAATTCGAAAGAGAGAAAATAAGAGGGGATTTTGTGTAATTACTTTATTAAACTAGGGGATTTATGTTGTTTATACTTTCATTTATTTTTGGACTGTGGTGTCTTTAACTAAGGATGGACATGATTTGGGTCAACCCGATATTTGAATCAAAATCTGAATCTTATGAATACTCGATTTGGAAAAAAATGATTTTTCTAACTAATGAATATATTTTTCACCCAATTCATACATAATACATCACAAACTAGGTCACTTACTCAACAACTTTGTCAACAAATGGAAATGAAAACTAGAAGTTATACTTAATCCAGATCCGTCAGTTATGTTGGATTAAAACACTTATTGCAAGAAATTACCTGAAAATGTGTAGTCCCCCATGACCAAACCGTTAAAGTTAAAAAAATAAAAGTGTTGCCCACGAGGGCTGAGGCAATATTTGTTCAATTTGGGGTCGATTGTGTCAGGGTTATTGCCTGATTTTCTTATTAAAATTGATTTTAGTTTTCTATTGAAAGAGAATAAAAGTATACCATAATTATTTTTATTTTTTCTTAAAAGAAAATATAAAACCTTTTTGTATTTGTCAAATCTTGGAGGAAAAGTTTTGGACATTCATAAATAAAAGAACCCTTTCTCATACCATAACACAATAACATCCTTATAACATAACATGATAATATCCATAATATAGTCATTAAAGAGTTTTATTTAGGGGGAGATTTTCTCGTAATAGATTTTTTAATATTAGTTTTTCATATGTAGTTCATTTGATCAAATCATATTAATAATATGTTTTTATTATAGTTTTCTTTGTCATCTGAATTATCGTGTTTTATAGTTTTGTAAACTTTAAGCTTTCGCATGACGCTCCCTCGATTTCGAACTCAACAAATTGGGACATGTAATTTGAAATAATAGTTTGGAATCAGATTGATTTGTGGTAAGAGTTTCCAGGTAGTCTTACGATCGAACGTTTATGTCTGACATTGTCATTGTATACTTTTGTTGGTTGAAAGACTGTCGGGGAAGGAGAGGGACACTGGGCAAGATCTGTGTGCAACAAATATTCCACACAAATGGAGGCACCTATCAAAAAGACTTAATCGGAATATGCAATTTAGATTTTTTAAGTTGTATTTTTTCTTATAATTAACATGAAAACCCCACAAGTGTAACAACTAAAAAAGAAAATTCAATTCTTATATAATCTTACTAGATGAGCAAATCATAGTTTATCCATTTTAAGATATATTGATAAGTCGGATATCTTCATGTTGCTTATATAAATAAATCTTTGTGATTACAAACTTTTAAATACACAAATCTTTGTGAGTACAAACTTTCAAATACACATAATTCTCTCTCGGCGCATGTTAGCTAATGTGCACCAGCCATGGGGAAGAGGGCTCGTGCTCTATCAAAAAGGCGATCATGGCTCAGGTAACAACGCGACTTCTCAAGGGGAAAAGCAAGGCAATCAATCCAATGAAGGGGAGTTGTGGTGAGGGTAATTGTGTGGGGAAAACTAATGAAATAGTAACGAAGGCGATAAGTAAGGGTTTAACTGGTAACGCTAGCTCACAGCAGGAAGAGAGCTTGAGTGATGAAGACGATTGTGATGAAGTTAGTAGTAATAATGGTGAGATTCATCATTCGGGCAAGTCAATTGGGGCGGATTCAGCTCAAATTACTGGAGCTATAGTGCAGAAACAGAGCATCGTGCAACAATCGAAGGTTGGGAAAAAAGATGGAAGTAAACTGCAATTGCGCAGTGGAATTTGACGATGGAAATTATGGCTACTCCTGTGGCTAATATGATCGGAATGATTAGTGGAACTAAGTCCTGGTCAGATTTAGTGGAGGAAGAGGAGAAATGAAATCTAGTGAAACAGGATTCGGGGTGGGTTTAAACTGGAGTATGTAGCTCTAGATACTGAATCGAATATTGTAAAGATCGACTTGGAAGATATAAGCTCGGAGATACAACAATATTGAAGATGTTAATCTTGTTAATAGCGCCAATATTTTGACTAGAGGAATCTCTACAAGAAAGCAGTAAAAGAAAATTTAGAGAAGACATGCCAACAACATAAGATTACAAAAATGACCGAGAGGAGACTGCACATCTCCAAGACTGCAATTGTCTCCTTGGAGAATAAAGGAAGAATAGGGTCTGCAGCTGTTGAAGCAAGAGAGAAAATTGTATTGACAATTGAAACCTGCATATACATTTGGATGAATTATTTAAGACAACTCTTCGGCAAGAAGATTGATTTTTCGTGTGGAAGTGAGTTAACGTTGACACCAAAAATGAAACACTCATCACAATATAGCACCAAACACTACTCTACATAGGAGCCACTGCTATACAGAGAAACAGATGTTATTCCAAACTTATGAGGTTCATGTAGGCAGATCTCTACACAACAAGATAAATTTCAGCAACTTCCTCGCATAGCACACACCTCATTTCAGATAAATCGCGAAAATGTCAACTCGAATGCATGTGAAGGAGAATCATACCATGTGTGTCCTTATAAGCTTCTCTCTTTCAATTTCAGATCTTTTAGCAATATCCAGAATTGAACTTTCAAGTACAGCTGATCCCTTCTCCCAACCAGCCTTTTTATTGCAATGTAACGCAATAAAAACAGAGAAAATATCCACAAAGTGATTCTTAATCATTTCAGCAAGAGGCTCACAAGCAACCTACAAAAGATGAAAACATTGAAATTTCAGGTATGGAACAGAACAGTGTCTAATTGCTGAAAATATTCAAAAGAGAATGCATGGAACTTGTTGTATAAACTGATAAGCACCACAAGAATACTAAAGAAATCATACAAGTACATGACTAACTTAAAATAGCAATTGAATGAAAAATGACTACAAGAAACTCCAACCTTCGCAATCCCATTCATGTTGGAGATGTCTCTGCGCAAGAGTAAAAATGAAAGAAGCCAACGGCAGCAGGATTGAATGAAATTGATAGGTTAGGTCAGGAACATCCAGTTTTACCCATGTTTTTTTCCTGTGTTTTGAGCAAGAGGACAAAGCTGTCAAAGGAGGTCACAAGAAGAACCCAAGTGAAAAGCACCAGAGCATGGGCAATAGAGACATCAAAGAGGCATATTGATTTTTGTCCAGCAATTCAGACAGCATAAGATCATCTCAAAAGCAGTGAATCACCTCACAGGGAGAAGTGACATAAGGTCTCAACCTTGTACAGATTGCCAGAAGCAAGGTGGGTTCTCTTCCTCCTCTAATTCGAAACTGCCCCGGGGATTGGGGAACTAGCTACAAAGAAAGCACAGCATGGAGCCCAGTACACCAGATAGTAAATTTAGCAAGCCAGTGTCACGACACTACCCGAGGCCCTGGCCGCGACAGACATCCCAAACCACAAAGGCCCGAGACACCCCTCTACCTCCCCAACCCACTAGTGATATTGTCCGCTCTGAGCCCAGGCTCGCACGGCTTTAAAACGCATCATTAGGGAGTAAGACTTTCTCACTTATATACCTAGCATTCCTCCTGTGTTTTGCCGATGTGGAACTCCTTCCTAAATTGGGGTGTTACATACACCCTCTTTGTGGACTCAGCGTCCTCGCTGAGGTTTGCCCCACCGAATGAGCTTTGCCTACACTCAGGATTGAGGTTTGCCCCGCTTTATCGGGATTTGCCTACACTCAATTTGAATTTTGACCCACATCGACAGGGACGACACAGGAGCGTTTAAGGGTGTTAAGTGGGCCGGGCCGGGTCAACTCGGAACCGGCCCTTTAAATTTATCCGGGTTGTGGGCCGGGCCGGGCTCAACAGTAAAATTTTTAAAAATAGCCCTAACCCGGCCCACTTAATCCAACCCGGTTAAACCCACCTAAATCCGGTCAAACCCGGTCAAATTTTTTTTTTCAATATACACTATATATACTCACCTATATACATTTTAAATATATTAAACAATATATATACACTATATATAGTATATACTACATTAAAATTTAAAAAATATATACACATACACAATTACACATATATACATATACACATATATACACACCATTCAATGTATATGTACTACTTTAAAGTTTAAATAAAATATACTACAATATATATATAGAGGCTCAAGACTTTATCACCTCGAGGATACGAAAACATGCATGGAGGACCCGTTTTGAGCATGCCATTAAACAAACCCGTGTGTGGAAGATTGCATGGGGGCTTACATTTGATGCCAATTCGAGACTACAAGTTTTGAAGTGTGACCCCATTGGTTTTGGAGCATTGAAGAAGAGCCCTTCATTAAGGGTATTTTGGGGATCGCACATGTTAAAGAAACAACCCATGACCTCTCCTTTCATTAAGGATATTTTGATCCATTATACTATGAATAAACTAGTCTATATATAGTCTCTTATTAGGTTTTTTCTCTTTAGTTGTTGAAAGATGAAAATATGAGACATTGAAAATCCTCTCTCTTGAGAGTAGACCACCTTAGTGTAGTTCATAGCTAGAACTTGGACTAGCCATTGTAGCTTAGGGCTTGGAAAAACCAATATTGTTCTTTGCTTGGAAACAGTGGATCTTGAGGTGAGTTGATTCCCTTGGCGGTCACCGTAAGAACTTGGTGCTTGCTAACGTATTTTGTAGAGGTTTTAGAGTTTAATAAACTCTTTAGTTGCTAAATTATGTGTTCTCTTTGTGTCAAGTTACCTATCTTCTATTTCATTTAAGTTTGTGTTTGTTGTTTCCGTTTGGTGTCTTGTCGTGTGGACTGTTTTACGAAGATTGTGGACTATTTTGTGCTCATTTAGATACCGTTTGGTATCATTTGGTATCATATCCTTCATTTATTTCGTTCCCACGAGATCAATCTTGGGTTTGTTCACTCAAAAATTAAAAAAAAAAGTGTTGAAAAGCTGAAAAACTCAAAAATAGTAATCTGTCCACGTTTTTGTGTTTAGGCCAAAATTTAAAACCTAGTTTTCTTGTAATTTTGGTGTGTTTTGTGTGCTATAGTATTAGATATTTGTTTCCTAACATTAGAAGAGGTGTCCAAGGTCGAAAATCTCACAAAAAGAAGTTATTCTATGGGTTTGGTGTCTTGGCCGAAGTGTTGTTGATGTTTGGCCAAATTTGTGTCTAGATTTAGGTGTTGTTTTGATTGTCTTTATTATTTCTTGTGTTGGTTTTATTTCTCTCTAACACTACTTGAGTCTAACCCAAGTTCTTGAGCAAAAAAAATTGCAAGTTGTTGCGGGAAGAGTGGACAATTTTGTTGTTTTTATTGTTAAGTTCTTGTGTTGTGTTGAAGAAGTCTTGTAAAATGTTATTGTTTGATCCAAATTCAAAGGGAAGAGAGTGTGGGTTCTTGTTAGTATTGAAACAACTTTCAATACATTAACAAAGGAAAAAAAGAACAAAAGATCCCCTAAAAGTCTTCATACCAAAAGGGAGTAAGTTCATTTTTCTAGACAAGCCAAAAGAGGAAAGGGGGACAAGACCTCTACAAGGTTGTCTTGCCAAAAAGGTGAAAGTTGGTCAACGTTTGAATTTTGAAAAAAAGAACTTAAAGTCTTGTTTGTTAACCTATCAAAACCGAAATTCCCCCCATCTTTGTGAAATTTGAGCAACCAAAATTGTGAAACAAAAATTTTCAACTTCAACAATATTTTTTGTCCATCGACCAATGGTCGAGTGCCACGTCATCGATATCTCAAGAACGTTGGAATTCCTAGTTTCACTTTTTTGATTCTATTGGTTTCCATTTTGTTGGTTCTCATACTAATTAGCAAACTAGTATATACCTACTAGATTGTAGATTAGTTTTTTAGTACGTTTTCTTTAGTGTTAAGCGTTGTATTTTGTGCTTTTCTCGTTTATAAGTCGTAGTATTTTCTTTGTTTCAAGTTCGTAAGTAAATTTTATTTTTGTGTCTTGAGTCGATCAAACAAGAATCCATTCCGGCCGTCAAGTAGTATTGACATCCTATTGACTATCGGAGTATAAGCAACTTTTAATATTCGCCGCTCTAATTGTGAGAATCACAAAGGTGGGTGTATATGTTGGTGAGGAGCTTTTACTACTAATCTTGTTTGTTCATTGTGTAGGTATAAAGGTGATACAAGGGGAATATATCTTCGATAGCCGGGGATTATTGTGACTACAACATGGGAGACTATGATTATAGTGAGGGGTTTTATGGCTACGAAGTTGAAGGAGATTGCAGAGGCTATGAAAATATCCATGATCAAAACTTGGGCAGATTTGAGAGTTATGGTTTTGAGGAGGAAAATGAGGTGAATGAAGTGCCTAGTGCTTATGGTGAATTTGGAGTTGATGTAGGACCTCGTGATGGATCTTATGATGACGTTGGGACATGTGAGGAGTTTTACACTTATCACTCCGAACCTAGATTTGGTGTTAGGTATAACCTTTTCGTTCGCAAAGTTTATGAGAGCTATGATGAGAGTACACGTGAGGAGTGTAAAGATTCATATTCTCCACCTTGTAGTACTTCTTATCAAGGTCTATATAGTGTGAATGGTTATACTAGTTCTAGTGGAGGTTGTCCAACAAGAAGAAGAGGGTATGCATCTCCAAAACCGAGGGGTACTCGTTTTCTTTACAATGTTGATCCGAGAAGGAGTGTACACTCTGGAATAGTGACCATTTGTGGGATACCGAGATGCCTTGTTGTGTTAAATAATAGGTACTATAGAAACTACATTGTTCCATCCATGGTTGACTACTTGGGGTTGTTTCGCGAGTCTTTACTTGTTCCATACTTCTTGGACGGATTTAAGGTTACCGAGAGGATTAAAGTTGTCTTCTCCCAATTTGAATACCATGATGAGGTGTGGTGCGATATTATTCCATCGACATACGGTCATGTATGCTTAGGTGCCGATTGATTTGTACAACATAGAGTTCCAAATGTGCAAAATTGGCCAAATATTATAAGAGACTGGTGGGAAAATCATCTCGTGACATACATGCTGCCCCAGCTGCAAAGAGAAGTGAATACTTACTCTAATTCAAATGCTTATGAGAGAAAAAATATTGAGAAGAGTAAAGGTGTGCAAGGTGGTAATCCGAGAGTGAAAAAAAGAGAGGTTGTGTGGAGTGAAGTGAGGGGATTGACACCAAACCGAGCTAACATTGTTTGTCCTTCTATTTCTAAAGACATTTGTGTAGGTACCGACATGGCAAGTGAAGGAGAGCAATGCCGAGGTGAAGTTGCTCCCCAATCTTGTGGAGGTCCTTCACAACACGGCAAAGGAGAGTCGACTCAAGAACTTTAAGGTAAAATAGCCAACTCTTACACTTTTGTGCATGTGAATGATAATTGTGTGGCTAATAGCACATTGAGTGTGAGTAGTAGCTTACTTACTTGTGAGCCTAATGATTCTTCACCTTTATTGATGATGTACATTTTGTGAGTGTGGATACACTAGTCGATCCTATTGATGACCAAATTGACTCTTCCTATAAGATCAATTTATGTCCACCTAGTGTTGAAGCCTATATGTTGAACGGAAGTACATCGTCTTATGTAATTGGTGTTGATCAACCTATTTGTAAAAAATGTCCACCACTTGAGTATGTGTGTGATGTGATTAATCAAACTCAAGTGAGTGAAGTATTTGAAAAAGTTGGTCAACAAAAGGGGAGTGAACTGGAGGAATCTTATGCTTGAAACCGCTTTGCAACTTGATATTGATCTCTTAGAGAGTGAGGAACTTGCTTGTTCCAAATCTGCCCGTGGGTTGGATCATGCACTCTTTAGGTATAATGTCTTGTTTGAAAATGATATAAACACTCCTAATGAGACTAGTGGTGAAAAAGATGGTATAGCTTACCTTGGAGGATATAACCTATATGTTAACTCACTATGGTGTGACAACATTCCTCCTAAAGATGAAAATCTTTTCTTGAAAGATAAGAGTACTCTTAAGGATAAGGAATTTTTAGTCTTGGAAGTTACTCCTTCTTCTACTTTGTTGACTTTATTGTTGAGAGTACTCATGGTGATGATTGGGAAACTAGTAGTGAGTACACACATGAGGGCACCTTAGTAGAAGTCGACTTGAGTAATACTTTTCTCTATTCTCTATTTTCTTTCGATGATATGTATGTTATTGTAGAGAGTATGTCATTTAGTTCGGGTGGAGACCACGAAAAGGGGAGTGTTGTCTAAACCCGTGTCTATGGCCACTCTTCCCATTTGACCCCGGTGCTAAATATGGAAATGGTGATGTTGGTGCACCCAACTTGTTGCTTGGTCTACGTGACAAGCAAAGTGTCACTCTTGGTGAATCCCATAACCAAATCCTTCGTACATCTTTCATTGAGTTTTTAATATTTCATTCAAAGGATCCTTGGCTATATTGCAAATATGTGCAACCATGGCATGTTGAGATGATTTATTGTGCTAACCCTAACCCTCATGCCATGAGGAGTTTGTATTTGTTTGTCCTCTCTTCGGTTTTGCAAGGTTTAGATTCGAGGTCGAATCCTTTTAAAGAAGGGGAGGATGATACGGGACAAATGACCATCTTATCTTTTGATGACATCTTTAGAGGCCAACACATAGAGGCTCAAGACTTTATCACCTCGAGGATACGAAAACATGCATGGAGGACCCGTTTTAAGCATGCCATTAAACAAACCCGTGGGTGAAAGATTGCGTGGGGCTTACATTTGATGCCAATTCGAGACTACAAGTATTGAAGTGTAACCCCATAGTTTTGGAGCATTGAAGAAACACCCTTCATTAAGGGTATTTTAGGGATTGCACATGTTAAAGAAACAACCCATGACCTCTCCTTTCATTAAGAGTATTTTGGTCCATTATACTATGTAATAAGCTAGTCTATATATAGTCTCTTATTAGGTCTTTTCTCTTTAGTTGTTGAATGATGAAAATATAAGACATTGAAAATCTTCTCTCTTGAGAGTAGACCACCTTAGTATAGTTCTTAGTTAGGGCTTGGACTAGCCACTGTAGCTTAGGGCTTGGAAAAGCCAATATTGTTCCTTGCTTGGAAACTGTGGATCTTGAGGTGAGTTGATTCCCTTGGCGGTCACCATAAGAACTTGGTGCTTGTTAACGTATTTTGTAGAGGTTTTAGAGTTTAATAAATTCTTTAGTTTCTACATTATGTGTTCTCTTTGTGTCAAGTTACCTATCTTCTTTTTCATTTAAGTTTGTGTTTGTTGTTTCCGTTTGGTGTCTTATCGTGTGGACTGTTTTGCGAAGATTGTGGACTGTTTTGTACTCATTTAGATACCGTTTAGTATCACATATATACGCTCTATTCAATGTATATGTACTACTTTAAATAAAATATACTACAATATATATACATTACAATATATATTGTAGTATATTTTATTTAAA
>NC_061113.1:248661607-248733793 GCF_002878395.1 Capsicum annuum
ATATATAGTTATATACTAATTTATAAAACATATACACATGTATACATTAAATATACACATATATAGAAGATATATACACAAATATACAAAACATATGCTACTTAATATAAGGAATTAATAATACTTGGTAGTAAATTAATAATATATTCGAAGTAAGTTTTTAATTTAAACTAGAAATTCATTTTAAATTATTAAATGAAAAAAATTACAAAGTAAGGACAAAAGAGTGAATGAATATTGAATTTTATTGATTGCGAAATGATCCAAAATTTATAATTTACATGAAGAAAAAATCTACAAATTATGCATCATTTTTTCCAGCTCATTCATGTTAATATTAACGGGAACTTGCATAGGATAGTCAAATTCAACGGAGGCAAAACCATGCATTGGACTTGATTCTGCTGAGCTATCTCGTGAAGATATAATTTCTTCAAGTTTCTGCTCGTTGTTCGGCTCCGATTCCATTCCTTGGTTTCTTCTTTCCGCTTTAATCCAATCTCTAAGGCAAACTAGAACATTCATTGCATTGCTTCCCAATGAGTGCCAGTTGTCTCCAAACTACTGTCGTCCCTGACTAAAGGTGCTCTCTGATGCAACGGTTGACATTGGAATGTTCAAGATATCTCTAGCTAATCTTGAAAGTACAGGATATTGTGTTTCATTACTCCTCCACTAATCCAATGTGTTGATCCGTCGTCTGCGATCCTCTGGTGGTGATCGAAGATAATATTTTAGCTCTTCCCGATAACTTGATGTGTAAGCTCTCTCATCAACACTGTTCCAACAAGGTAAATCATCAAAGGAATCAGGAAAACCACTATGTGCCAGCCTTTTAGAAGATGATGGCTCCTCGGGAGGATGAGGAGCGACAGTTGGAGTGATATTTGTAGGTACGGCTAAATCAAATAAATCAGCATAGTGCTTATATAATTTTTCTATGTATTCATTCGCATCACCCATAACCGTCCACAAATCAGGTTGTACTTTTTGAGACGCATTGTTAGTATTTATTTCTAAGTTAACATAAATAAGAGTACTAAAGTGGCACATAGTATTATATTTCATGCACGGATTTAGCATAGCACCAACCAAGTAAATAGGGGGAATCGGGAAAGAAACATTTTTTAAATTTAGTAAACATGGCACCAACAGCTTCTTTATAACTTTTTTTATTTTTATATTCTTTGAGCAAACCAGAAATATCGGCTATATATGCCAAAATATTACAAACAATAGGATAATAAGAACAGAAAAATTCAATCGTAGCTACATAAATTTTTTCTAAAAACTTAACAAGATCATTAATTATAACCCAATCAGAATCATGTAGCATGCAATCAGCAGAATCAGCAGAATCAGCAAATGAACCACAATGTTGGTTAAAAGCTAATGTAATGGGAACTCTATATTTATAACAAGTTTTTAAAAAATCATACGTAGAATTCCATCTAATATCAATTTCCCCAGGCATCAATATCGGTGCAAGTTCATTTTCTTGACATTTAACTTTAAATTCTCTAATTCTCGATCTAGGATTATTGTCTTGAATAAACCAACAACAAGACGGATTTTTTCAATATAAAACTCAAAAAACTCAAGACCATCTTTTACAATTAAATTATATATATGACATGCACACTTAATATGAAAAATTTCAGGCAACGATGGAGATAGCTTAGATTTTAACTTTTTTATTGCAGTCTTGTTGTTAGAAGCATTATCAAAAACAATACATAAGATTTTATTTTCGATGCCATAAAATTTGGCAACTTTAACAATAGAATCAACAATAAAATCCCCAATATGTTTACGATCTTCATCATATAAAAAATCAAGAATACGTTTTTGCATAAAAAAATTACTATCCAGTCAGTGACAAGTAATGGTTAAATAATCATTTTTATTTACAGCACGACCAAGATCAAAAGTTAGGGACAATCTACATTGAATATTTTTTAACAATGTTAACAAATAAAAATAATATCGTGAATGAAGTCTAAAAATATCAAACCGACAAGTACTTCTAGGAATACCATTAAACGTAGAATTATAAATTGCTTGAATATAATGAATAAAGGCATCAGAAGAAGGAAAATTAAAAGGCAAACAACCCACAACTACCATTTTAGCTATTTCTTCCCGGTCTCTCAATTTATTATACTTCTTCATTACCTGACTGGTTGCTGGGTCTATTCTAGTTTGCGTTGGCCCACCAACATCCCCACCACCTCGTGCAATATTTAACTCTCTGTCGTGAACATCACCTAAATGTCTTATTGACGTACCCGTACCCCTTTGCTTGCCTCCGCTTTTATGCTTATATATTTGTTGACAAATATTGCATTGCACCTCAGTATCTGATATATGTTCAAAAAATTGCCATGCAATACTAGTTATTTTACTAGCTCTTGGGGCACCGGGAGGACGGGAAGGGAGATTAACCGATTTAGATCTAACGTTAGCATTTCCTACTGCGGGTGTCTCACCAATATTTTCATCATCTTTGTCTAAATTAACCGCATCTACTTCACTTTTTTCTTCTATACCGTAATTTTTCTGAACTTCTACATAATCCATATCGTGAACACCTACACATATTTCTTCCTCAAAAGGTGTACCAACCGATACCAGAGGCGAAGGCACACGGGTATATCTACTACTTGAAGTACCTCTACCGCTAGTAATTCGCTTTTTACCATCACTACCGCTTCCGGGACAAATTTTTTTAACACCTTTAGTAGCGAGGTTTCTTAATTTATCCATAATATAAATTAAACTAAAAAAAATTCAAAATACACAAATATAAGAAAATTAAATATTCAACAATTAATACAATAAATAAAAATTAAACGTAAGAGATGGAACGACAATACCAAATTTTGGAAGTATCCGAAGAAACTTCCACTCGTACTTTGTAATCGCAAAATTAAAAAATTAAAGTGAGTACTTTAGGAAATTAAATATATTGAATATTTGAAAATTGAGATTTGAGAGAGAATGAGATTTGAGAGAGTGAAAAATTATGTGAAAAACAATTTGAAGGTGTAGGATATTTATATAATTTTTTTTGGGATTAAAAAATATTTTCAATGAATTTTTTTTGCTTTTTAATAAATGGACCCAAACTAGCCGTTTGGACCCAAAAACGGCTATATAGCCGTTGGGCCAACAGCTAGTTTGGCCCAAATATTATTTAAAAAAAATATATATTACAATTGTATATTATATGACAGTGCACACACGTGAACTCCCTAAATTTTAAAGTGAAATTACTAAAATACCTCTCCTAAAAATCTATATATTATTTACTCAAAAATAAAACTGCCGCAAAAGAAACAACAAAAACACAAAGTTCAATAGTCATGTCTTTAGCCATCTGCCGACTGCCGTATGATCTCTCTAAATGTAGTAGTTGCACCGATTGGTTCATCATTCATCAACTTTTCTCTCTTGTATATTTTTTTATTTGAGATATAGGTTTTCTAACTTTTTTGGAATAATTTCTAACATGGAAGGGAATTTATGCCAATAAATCACTTCTCTACCTGCTGCTATAAATATTCAATACTAATCACAAATACCAATTTATGGGCCACGAATTAATGATGATAAAACGCATAATATGATTTAATTATCCTTCTTGAATTAAAAATATGAATATTTCACGACGTTATGAATTAAGTGCGTACTTTTTTTTTTTTTATCATTTTTGAAGAATTACTTTGTCTATTCTTTAAAATATTTATGCTACATAATCTATATTTTGTGTATAAGTGCACGCTTTAACTCATATTTATGTATAAACACCTTTTATACATTATTAATCACTTCATATAAGGTATATACATTATATGTAGTGGTTTTCCCTCATGAATAATGTTGTACGACATTTGTATATATATTGGACTAAGTAATATAAATATTTTTAAAAGTTGTACATTTATGAAAATTTTCCTTTTTTTGTACAATTTCTTCTGTCGAAAATCGATTCATCTATAGTGAAAATTATATATGATGTAACGTAAATTCCAAAAAGCAACAATTGTTGTTCTCATACAGTGATATTCTGCTTGATATTTATTCTATAGTTATGAACTATAAGGGATCGTTTGGTAGGAGGAATAATGGATACCTAATCCTACGATTAATTTTAAGATGAAACTTATCTCATATTTGATTGGGATAAAATAAATGGGATAACTCATTCTGCGAGTAATTATCCCAAAATTGTAGAGTTATTTTTATCCCTTCTTGAAGTTGAGATAACTAATCCCAGGATAGATAATCCCGAAAAAACTTTGTTTCCCAACCATACGACTCCTAAAATTGTTATGTATTGGATGGTAATCTTTGCTTTGAATGACTATATGTGCGTGTGTTGATAGAGTTGTCGTATGGTTTTTATTTTTTTCTCTCTTTTTCTTCTCAATCTATTCTGTTTCGGTCAACTTCTCCGGCAAATTGAGTTCTGATTTTTACTTTCTGTTACTGGGATGATAGTGTTGAAGGGGTGGTTGGATTTTTTGTTTTGGAAGAAGAAAAATTTTGCCTGCTTGTTTTGTAATTTTGTTGGTGTTGTTTGTTTTGTAATTTTGCCTGTTTGTTCTTAATTTTGCTCATGAACTACTATTCATATGCTCTTTTTTCTACTTCCATTTCAAAGTGTTGAATATTTTGAATATGTAATTATTGATTTAGTTAGAGATATCGATGGAAGTTAATGTTGATTCTTATGAACAAAGTGCTTCAACTATGTTGAAACAAGGCAAGAGGAAAAGATCCATTGTCTGGGATTCTTTTGTTAGGTCGAAATCTAATATTTCTAGTAATGAAAAATTGAAAGTCTAATGTACATTGTGTGAACAAGATTATATGTTGAATCCTACATCTGGAACATCAAATTTGTAGCGTTATCTGTTGAAACATTCTATAGATACGGGAAAAGGGAAAGAGTCTCAAAGAGAACCAATAGATCAAAAAACTTATCGAAAAAAATTTCAGCGGCAATATGTAGGCATAATTATCCTTTCAAGTTTGTAGAACATAAAGGCATCAGGGACATACATTCATATCTAAATCCAATATTGCGCCATGTATCAAGAAATACGGCCAAGTCGAATATCTTGAATATGTATGCAAGGGAAAAATACCTTCTAAAAGCCGAGCTTGCAATGATAACTAGTAAAGTGTGTTTGATATCTGACATGTGGAGTTCATTAGTATCGAATGGTTATATGTGTGTTACAGCTCATTATGTGGACGTAAATTGGGTTCTTCAGAAGAGAGTTTTGATTTTTCGACATGTTCCTCCTCCACATACGGGTACGATTTTAGGTCATTTGTTAATTGATTTTCTTAAATAATGGGGAATCGAAAAGAAAATTTTTACCCTTACTTTAGATAATGCTACTTCCAATAACGGTGTTGTGGATAATTTCAAGAATCATTTATCTTTGATGCGTTCACTAGTTTGTGAAGGAAAGTTTCTTCATGTTCTTTGTGGAAATCACATTCTTAACTTAATTGTTAAAGCGGGTTTAGAGAAGGCTGATGCAGCTATTGAAAAAATTAGGAAAGGTATTAAGTATATCAAGAATTCTGAAACTAGATAGTGAAATTTATGGAGTGCCTTAGTAACCTTGGTTTGCCATGTTCTAAAAAGCTATGCCAAGATATGCCTATTCGGTGGAATTCCACCTATCAAATGATTGAGAGCGCTCTTGCGTATCAACAACCATATAATCATTATGACTTGATTGATCCTAATTTTAGACATGGCCTTCTTGAAAATGAATGGAAAAAGGTTGAGACCGTGGCTACATTTTTAAGGCTATTTTATGACATTACAACTTTATTTTCTAGAAGAAGTACCCCACGACAAATCTGTATCTTTCAAATGTATGGAGAATTGAAATGTTATTGGTAGAACACAAAAAAAGTACAGATTTTGTGATGTGTGAAATGGCCACTTCTATGTTCAGGAAGTTTAAGAAATACTGGAAGTCATATAGCATCATTTTGTCTATAGCTATGGTCCTTGACCCTCGATATAAGCTAAATTTTGTTAAGTTTTACTTTTCAAAACTCAATTCTGATACCGCTGAATAAAAAGCAAAGGTCGTCGAAGATAATATGAAAATATTGTTCAAAGAGTACTTGGTACCTTCTACAACCTTGTTATCTGAGGAACGCATTTTTGGTGGTGATATAAATGATACAAGGAATCCCTTTGATGCATTTGAGAAGTTCGATATGTTTCAAAGTCAGTTGGAGTCAAGTTCTAGAAAAACACAAATAGACCTATATTTGGAGGAAGCTAATCTTGATCGTAGAATAAATTCGAATCTTGATGTACTTGGGTATTGGAAGGATAATAGGCTAAGGTATCCCGAACTTTCATTAATAGCGCGGGATTTCTTAAGTGTTTCAATCACAACAGTAGCCTCGGAATCTACTTTTAGCATTGGAGGTCGGGTTATTGGAAAGTTTCAAAGTTTGATTCTTCCCACAAATGTTGAGGCTATACTGTGTAATAGGGATTGAATTTTTGGCCAAGGTAATTTAAATTTATGGGCGTCTGGAGCAAACAAAGGAACTAGTTAAAGGGATGCCATATGATTCTGATGCTATGGTTTTGAGAACTCTGCTTGGTACTTGTCGATCTTGTGGTGATATTGAATATGCAAGTGAGTTAGCCAGCCGCTTGCTTGAATTGGAGCCGGGAGAGCATAGCACTTATGTTCTGCTCTCCGACATGTACAGACAATTCAAGAAGTGGGATGAAATAGCTAACATCAAGAGGCTGATGAGAGAAAGGAGCATCGTTAAGGTGCTTGGTTCTAGTTGGATAGAAGTTCAAAATGAGGTGAAGTTACAATTTTCTTGGATTACTTTTTTCCTAACAAGGAGCTAGAACTAGAGGTAACCTTGAATGGGATATATAGCTTGATGATTTTTGTTTTTTCTCCTAGCTGTTGTATTTTCTACAAGTTGTTGCACTTTTAAGACTTGGGTCCTTGGTAATTTCTTGAAATTCTGCATATTGGTGATAATCTTAGTGGATTTCTCTTGTTGTTTTTTTTAATAATCTGTAAAGTTTTAGTTTTTTCTTCTGCTTTTTTTGAATTTTTGGGTAATGAGTTTGTTGGGATTCCTTCAATTTCATATCTTGGCAAACCATACAGGATGAAAGAAAAGAAAGCCAAGGAGAAGAGAGAAGCAGCGAAGGAGCTCAAGCAAAGCATTCACTTGGTTCCTTCTGCACCCAACAAAGAGCCATCACTTACAGTTACACTTCCTCCCAAGGTCCAGGTTCCACAAAAGTAGTCATAGGAAAATCGCATGGAGGAACTCTATTCTCTCATGCTAAAACACAAATCATTTCATGATTATTTTTACAGAATGTGTGATGTTTTGCTTTCCCTAACTTCTTGAATTGTTATGGTTTGGCAACTCAGTATCATGAGTATTGAAATACTCTTACTATATTGATCCAAAAGTAGAAACTTTTGAACTTCCCATATGAGGATTTGGATGAGTAACTAGAGAAAAATTATATTTAATTTGTTCTTTTCAAATATTATCATCATGTACGAAAAATCCTATGCACATTCATTAATTATAGTCGATGAAATATCTGTGAAAGATGTTGGTTGTCGTAACATGAGTTTCATTTAGTGTATACTATTTGCTATGGCTATGGATAATATGGATATCCATATTACCCAATAGGTTTATCCATTTTTATCCATGAAAAATATGGGTCGGATCGAATAATGTATCAATTTTTACTTGACCCATTTTTATCCGCCCATATCCGGCTCGACCCACCCGTTTGCCACCCCTAGTTGCAACAGATTACATAATCTGTTTGATTTGATCCAACAGAAAAGACATTTATTGTAATAGGTTGAACATTTATTTATATATAATTCAATTAAGCTCATATGTTAGACTAATACCTTAATTGAATGTGAGTTCTCATAGGGTCAACTACAACTTCAATTGATTCTTTTGGCAATTTCATGATGAGACGGTACTGCGTTCCTTCCGACCAGAGTCATCGATCAATCACTTTGAGCCAAACCGATTCTTACTACCTCATATGTTAGACTAATACCTTAATTGATTAATCTAAGACTAGGGTACTAATATCTTAATTGAATAATCTAGGACTAGGGGTGAGTTCTAATAGGGTTAACTACAACTTCAATTGAGTCTTTTGTCAATTGCATGATGAGACGGTACTGCGTTCCTCCCGACCAGAGTTGTCGATCGATAACTCTGAGCCGAATCGGTTCTTACTACCTCATATGTTAGACTAATACCTTAATTGATTAATCTAGGACTAGGGTACTAATACCTTAATTGAATAATATGGGACTAGGGGTGAGTTCTCATAGGGTCAACTATCGATTAATCTAAGACTAGGAGTGAGTTATCATAGGGTCATCCACAACAGATAGCAACGCCTATTTGATAATTTACAACATATGGGTAATATATTCGACATATGACAATCTATTTGATAATTTACAACAAATGGGTAATTTGTCGCAACAGATGACTTAATCTGTTTGATAATTTACAACAGATTCGTAATCTATTGTTACCTAATCTGATTGATAATTTACAACAGATGAGAAATCTGATACAACATGCTGAACATTTATTTTTTACAATTTCAATTGAGTTCATCTGTTAGACTACTAGTACCTAAATTGATTAATCTAGGACCAGGGGTGAGTTTTCATAGGGTCAACTAGAGTACTCGGTCAACTACAATTTCAATTATTTTTATACAATTTCAATTAAATTGCCCTTTTGGCAATTGCATGATGAGAGGGTTAAAAATTACGCATATATTTTATGATTTTAAAAATAATTAAGATCAATTCGGACCAAATTAATATTTTCAAAACTTGTCATTCTTTTCCAAAATATAAATCAACCCATACAAAACGTTTCATCATTTCAAATATTGAGGTCTCGCTCTTTCTCTCCCATTTTCACTCAACAATACAGTACAGACAACAACAACTCAACAAATTTGCTTAACCCTCCACAACAGATGACCACATAGGTGTTATTTTCGACTTTATTCTTGCTTGTATAAGTTATTTTCTTTGTTTTCGTAGGCAACAGAGTTTGAGAAGAGCTCTATATTTGTTATTTTTTGCTAAAAAATAAGGGCTTTTAATTTAATGATGAAAAATAAAATTTTTAGTTGTATTATCTTCGAGAATGGGTTTATAATTTTGAGTTTTTATGGTAAAATCGTAAGGAGAACTCGAGAAATCCCTAGTTTCCATCGCAGTGTTCCGTTGACTGTCGTGGTATTATTGGATGGTGTTTATGGTGTTGGTGTTGGTGGTGGTGTTTCTGGTCATCGTGATGGCACTGGTGGTGGTGTTTGTGGTGGCTGTCGGTGGTGTTGGTATTTGTGGTGTTTTTTTGTTGGCATTGGTTGCTGGTGTTTGTGGTGGTGGTTGTTGGTGTGTCGGTATTCGTGGTGTTTGTAATGTATTTTTTAAAATTTATGCATACATCAATTGCAATGTAATTTTTATTTTTCTTTGTTTGTAGGTAAAATATGTCTCCCAAAATAAAAGAAAGTGAAAGTGGATCAACTTCTGACCACCCAAAAAAAGGCGACAGTACATAGGGATTCAGAGGAGCTTCCTGAACAATCTTAGTCAGGAAAAAGTAAAGTTGAGGAGAGATGTGAAAACAACATTGAGGGAGGTAGACAAGGGTCTATAGATGGTTATGAAGAAAATGAAAGTGAGAAAGAGGAGGAATTGAAGAGTGAGAAAGAGAAAGAGGAAGATCATCAACATGATGATAATGGATCAACAATGGGGCGTGAATTAATATCGACATCCCAGCATAATCCTGTCAAAACTTTTAGTATTGATAGGTTTCAAGTTGTGATGCCGATAAATGACC
Source organism: Capsicum annuum (assembly GCF_002878395.1). Taxonomy (NCBI): domain Eukaryota; kingdom Viridiplantae; phylum Streptophyta; class Magnoliopsida; order Solanales; family Solanaceae; genus Capsicum; species Capsicum annuum. The sequence goes on from NC_061113.1 coordinate 248,671,559, forward strand.
CAGAAGCAAAACAACTAACTGGTCAAATTGTACTTAAATGTTAGATGGGAAATTTTTTTGAACATTTTATGAAAATTATGAAAAACGAAAACATAGGCGGACTTTTTAAGAATATCTGCTTTGGACGCTTTCTTGAGATGCTTGAGGACCCCTCTGCCCGTATCCGTTTCACTATAACGATGGTATATGATCTCTCAAGCGCAGGATCAAGTACGTGAGAGATGATAAAGATTCGGAGAAGAGGGAAAAAAGAAGAGGGAAAAAAGAAGATGGATGAAATCTGGATTAACTATTGTGGCATACCTATTTTTTTGGCTTGCAAGAGTTTGCCATAGTGATGGACTTGAGATGCCATCATCCAGAAGGACCACCACCCCGTAAAAGATCCAAGGCAAGAAAATGGAAGGAAAAAATAGATGGGTTGTTTGACATTGCTCGATGTGGTTACAAAGCATCAGATTTGTTGACAGATCTTGAGGATAAAACCATACCAGAGCAGTACAGGGAGCAATTGTGCTTAGTTTGGTTTGCCAATTTGGTTATATTAGCAAGAGACATCAACAAGGTCATAGAAGATGATTTTTTGGCGCGTTCTGAGGATTTTGATAAATTCAACAATTATCCCTGGGATTTGATAGCTTCTACTTGACTGTCCAATATTTACTGACAAAGCTATCCTCAGGGACGACCATATTATACGGCTTTCCTTGGGCTTTCATGGTAAAATTAATCACTAATTTTACTCATCCATTAATTTATATTGAATATAGTTATTATGACTTTTTTTTGCTTGCTTCTTGTTTACATTTTTTAGGCTTGGGCATTTGAAGCCATTCCTCCCCTCCGAAAGTTGTTAATGGATTACCGGGATGAGGTTTCTCATCCAAGGATTTTTAGGTGGTTGGCTGCAAAGAGCAACACCAATATTAAGGAGGCTGATCTCTTTAACCCTCCGGATGATGCAGTACGCCTTCTTCAAGTAAAATAATTTTACTCAAAGAAAGATATTGAACAGATGTTATATCTGGTGCAACATATGTTATATCTGATGCACCAGATGGGACATCTGTTGCGACAGGGTATATCTTGCATCAGATTACCCATCTGTTGCTTTGGTTCTCTGAACTTGACTCCTAATAAATTAACCATCTACTGCAAATTATGCAACAGATGTGTAATTTGATAACATATTGTTCATCTGTTGTGACTTATAGATCATCTATTGCATAACAGATTACCCGTCTTGTGCAATTGTTGCAACAAATGATTGATATTTTGCATCAGATTATCCATGTGTTGCTCTTTTTCTCTAAGCCAGACTCCAACGGATTTTAACTATATACTGCAAACAACAAATGGGTCTTTTTTTTAAATGTATCCCAATTGTGAAAATTATTATATTATATGATTTAAATGCATCTGTCTCTTTCTTCTTTTTTATTGGTTGTGCATCCATGGATCGTGCCTACTGAGAAGGAGTCCGTGATGACTTCTTATATTACTCTAGGTCATGTTGATACTATAGCAGACCCAACGGTGGAGTTAATAAAGAAGGAATTAGCTGGAGCAACAGCCATAAAAAGAGCAGTTAGGCAAGGTCAGCCTAATGTTGAGGCTTTTCATGATCAACTTTTTACTAAGGTAGACCCGGGTGCTTGTTCTGGTGGAGTTGTTGGTGTTGGTGGCAGGCATGCTGATGCTGCTACCACTCATGATGATGAGCATGTTGATGCTCAAGAAAGAATAAATATGTTTGAAAACGCCCCTTTTCGCCCTAACACTGGTCCCTCTCACCCCTCTTCACCCTTGTGTTCTTGTTGTGAATGCGAAGAGTGCAAGGACAGACAGGATAAACTCTTTAAAAAAGTAGAGGCTATCTTTAAAGCTATTGAGGAATTCAAATCCAAGAGGTGTGTCATACCATCCAAGAAGGTGAGGGAGTCACACACTCCTACAATATCGGTTAGGAGAAAGAAATGAGTAATTAGAGGCGTACGCTCCGGTCGAAAATCAAAAGAAATTGCAATTCCTCCCCCTCTAAAAGTTGTTGAAGTTTAGGGGCCAGTCAAGATGGTGGACATATACGCGGAACTTGGCGCCGAAGAGAAGAGGGATCTACGATAGGCCAAGAATGCCAAGCCAGGTGCACCAGATTACCCCAGGCCACCCTTCCCCACCCCCCCAAGACTTCTAGACTATGACTGATATGCGTATGCCGTACAAGGACAAGGCAAGTTTACTTTTACTAACCTAGCCCTTCTAATATACCACATGAATATGAAGCTACGCAACAGATTTCATATCTGTTGCAATAACTGGGTATACTGGTGCAACTAGTAGTGGTTCTGTTGCAATTTATTATCCATCTGTTGTATAAGTTGCGTTGGATTATTGATTCAGAGAACCCTATGTAACAGATGGACCATCTGTTGCATCTTTACAATTACTAACCTATTTAAAAATTGACTTCTTATATCACAGCATGTTGACATAATTCTCTGTCTCATGAGGAAAAGACAATTAACATACCGGGAAGCTTATGACGTTGCCGATAGGATAATGGACCTCGACTTCTGCAAGAAGCTCAAGGATAGGTACGATCAACTCAATAGGGAGATGTTAGCCCTTGGAGTGGGACTTGATTTCCTAGTTCCTACGTTGGTTTTGGATGAAGAAGAAATGATAAAATATGTTAGAGGGAAGAGGCCAAATCCACACGACAAGAGCTGGACCAAGGCAAAAAGGATTCTTGCAGTCATTAGCATAAACGGCATGCATTATCAGGCTGTTGAGATACTGCTCAAGGAGGGAAAGATCAATGTTTATGACTTCAATGTACCTTTAATCGATGATTTTGATCTTTTTCTTCCCGTGGAGCCACTGATGGTGTTATTGCCCATCTTGTTGAGGGAGAGTAAACTGATGAATCATTTGCCAAAGGAAGTGTTGATGAAAAAATCATGGGATTTTGAAGGTCAAAACAAGGGAATGATCCTTTCAAAAGATGATGTCGCTAACGCGAGCGACTCGCACGCTCTTTCACATATCGAATATTTGCTGATCGGCACAGAAATGACTGAGCTAATGAATTTTCTGTGCGACAACGTTGTGGAAAATCTGTAAGAGGTCTGGGCTTATGGGGTACTAACTGGACGCTTGAAGCCTGTGTATATAAAAGAACCTGTGAAATAGCAATTTTTAATTTTAAGTCACCCTTCACTTTATTACATGTACATGTATGGCAATAATTTTTTTCTTATGAAAGTTGAGTTTTTTATAATGCAATAGATTGTCAATCTGTTGTAAAATATATTTAATCTGTTCTGGCAGATAGTTTATCTATTGCAATAGGTTGGTCATCTTTTGCATTACGCCGATGTTATTTCTATGAATAATGTAATAATCTAAGTCTAATCTGTTGCAACAGTGGGAAGACCTGTTTGATAATTTCCAACAGATGACCTAAATTTACAACATATGCCTAAATCTTTTTGATATTTTTCAACAGTTACGCTTGAATATCCTTGTGCTCGACAACACCAATCCAATAGCAAATACACACACCACCATAAAAATTTCAGCAATTAGGCTTAAATATCCATGTGCCCAACAACACCAAACCAGTAGCAATAACGACAACAATGTAGTATCTTCTTGCTCGATTTTGTTTCTCTTCTGAAGCCTTGACTTTGTTCAACAAACCCCAGATTACACGATTTGCTTGTGAAGGGTGTCGTTCTTTATACCAATCAAAGTAATCGCATCCACCTAATTTCTATAAAAAAGAGAACACAATTATAAAAAAAAAATATAAGTCAATAATTAATCAACTAATTAAATAAAAAAATATTACCTTTGAAATCTTACAAGTAAAAAACCTACAACCCAAATTTTGTTGAGTCCAAGAATGTTTTAATAGAGCTTCATGACTGCACTTACAATATCAAAAATCTTTATCACAAAAAATAGTGAAAGATGCGCTCGACATTGTCAAGCTCAGTTGAAAAAAATGAAAGAAATAATTTGAAGAATTTGGATAGATAAAAGAAGATGACGATGAAGAAGAAGATTTGAGAATTTAGGATTAAATTTTAGGAGGAAGATGAATATATAAGACAATGGGGGGAATGACTGTTGGGGGCCAAGTGACGGCAAGTCAGCAAAATGTGCCAGACTGACACATTTGATGCCTATTTTATTTTACGTGTTAAAAAGGAACATTGTCTACTTGATGCCTATTTTATTTTAGGTGTTTGAACTGAACACCGTCGATGGGTTCTGCCTTTTTTATTTAAATTCAATTCACTTTAACCTTTTTACACGTAGCGGCAATTTTTTATGTCCAACGAAAGTTGAATTTTTATAATGCAACAAATTCTCCATCCGTTGTAACTGTTATTCTACTTGTTCTAATATATAGTTTATCTGTTGCAATAGGTTGGTCATCTGTTGCATTATCTCGATGTTTCTATCTAAGTCCATATGTTGTAACTGTGGGAAGACCTGTTTGATAAATTCCAACAGATTACCTACCTGTTGCAACATATGTCTAAATCTATTCGATTTTTCCAATAGATGTGTCGTCTATTGCAACAGATATATTATCTGTTGCAATATTTGAATCTAGTATTCCTTTTTAATTAATAAGTTCAAATCTAAGGAATAAATAAAATTCATAGACAAAATAAAATAAATCGAAGCCTTCATAAATTAGCTGAAATAAGTCAACGAATAAATAAAATGTAAAAAAATTATTATGGGTACAGATCTCAACAAATATATCAACAACAATTTAAGTATACTGCCAAGGATTACTTTGACAGGCTCAAGCTATAAAGATCTACTTGGTATGGACAAGTTGTTCTTCATCCGATGCTATGGAATTCAACTTTGCTCGTCGTGAATCTTTATTGTCGCTTACGTATGGTTTCTGCACTTTCTGTTCTCCGTATTTCCATAAAAGAGTATCATATTGTCAATGATGTTCAAAAATAGCTTCTTATACATCCACCTAGAAAGCCAAAATTAGTCAATACTAATCACGGAGATACAACAAAACGGAAAAGGATAACTCATCTCTTTTATTAAATCAAATAAGTCCTCCTCCCCTTTTAAATTATCCCAAATAGATTATATTTCTGTTGCAATAATGAATTAACTATTGGGATAAATTTCTACATGAGAAAGACCCTGTATGATAATTTCCAATAGATGAACCATCCATTGCAACATATGAATCATCTGTTGCAGCAGATAGGTTATCTGTTGGTACAAATAAAAGTGGTACGAAGAGCTGTTTGATTTGCTAAAATAGACAAGATATATATTATACCAGATACTTTATCTGGTGTAACAAGTTAGTTAATTGTTGCAACAGATGTATATATCTATTTGATAATTTTCAGCAGATATGTCATCTGTTGAAACAGATGTGTCTGCTTGTTTTGTCAGTTGGAAGACATATATATTCACTTTTTTCAGCCGTGTTGCTCTCCGTTGGACATTGTACGTTGCTCAGTACAACAAATAGACAGAGGATTTGCAATTTTACTTTTTTAGATGCTTGATAATGCCTTGGAAATTACTCTCCTTCTCCCCTTAGCCCTAAAATCTAATGGAGCGGATGAAAATAAAATCCTCTTTGATGGAATGAGACCCCTCTTAGATGTCAATTCCTCTACAGAAGCAGTTAATGCATCAATAACATTAATCACTACATCATGTTTCGCCCTGCAGTCTTGACATTTGCATGCAGAACATTCACCGGAGAGGTAAAATCTGTATAACCAGTATGATCATACTCATAATGGTTTGCTTTAAATACTGTAAGAGAAGTATCATTAGGACCAAAAGCAGCATCACTACCACCACCAATAGCTCCATCACCGCTAAGACCATCAACAACAACAAGCCCACCCTCCAAAATTATTTTTCTTGTAATGACTGTTGTTCCAAACAATTCTATTTTTATTCTGCCGATGACCTTAGGGTTCGATAAAGTTTACACAGATCGTAAAGTAAGAAAAAATGGCATATTTAACTCTCGATTGGTTGGAACTAGCGACGGATGCACAATCTAACATAAATCATTACATATATTAGAATGATGATTAGATCATTCAAGAAAATCATTAATTAAAAAAAAATAAAATTATAATTATACTTACTGCATCCTTCGGGGGATTGAAGAGATCAAAAAAATTTGTATTTTTATCAGTTTTGGTTGACAACCATCTCAAGATTCTTGGATAGGAAACTCCTTCCTGGTAGTTCACTTGTTGTCTCAAATAAGGAATGACTTCAAACGCCCAAACCTATAAAATAACGCCAATAAATCAAAACCATTATTGAATGAAAAAAATGAATGATATCATAATAGAAGAAAGAAACATTTATCATGAAAGCCCATGGGAAGCCATATAAGTTGACTGTCTTTGGCGCTAACGGAGTCAACAAATATGTGGCAGTCATTTTGAAGCTTTTATACCCCCATGGATAGTTGTTAAACGCCTCAAGATCCTCAGAGAGCTTTATTAAATTGAGGCTTATGTTGATGTTAACATCTCTTGCCCAAAGAATATTATGTACAAACCAAACCAAGCATAATGACTGGTTGTGCTTCTTTGAAAGTCTTTTACCTTTCAACGCTTCTATAAAATTTTTATTTTTGAAGCTTGGACCAATAATGGACACCAGGTCATCACATCACACGACTTGCCTTTGCCTTTTTGGGTGTGCAGAGTATTTTTTGAGTTAGAATAGGTATAACTTGAGAAGGAGGATAACATTTTAGTCCAGTAACAATGGCAAACTCATTCCAACCAAAATAAACAGGCATGCCATAGTAATTTATCCATACCTCATCCATCTTATCTTTATTTTCATACATAAACCTACGCTTGAGAAGTTCATATACCATTTTCATTTGGAAACGAGCATTGTTGTCCTCCGACAAATCAAGATATTTTTCAAAGCAGCTGTACCTAAAATAAGCATCCAATTTTTGTTCTCAAAGTATTTTTATGAAGGCGTCGAAAGATTTTCCCATGGCTGACTTAACCACGAAATCACCGTTAAATTTGCGGCACCATCGCACTGCATTCTCACAGGATAACGATCAATACTAAAGGCTTTAGCTAACTCTTCAATGGAAGGGCTATTAGCATTTGCATTATCTCTTTTGAAACATTCTTCCTCCCCGTGTTCATTATATCCTTCTCCCGATTGAGATAACACTTGTAAAGAAAGCTCATAGAGTGGTGGATGTAGCCTAGCTGCTTCACTTGTTCCTTTACTTGGACTTGATTTAGTTTCTATTCTTTTGGAAACCGTATTATCTAAAATTAACAGAAGCATAAAAAAATATATTATAGTTGATTAATGCATCGTTAAAAAGGGATAACAGTAAATCAAATAAGCAAAACAGTAAAATAATAGTTGCAATAGATCACCGATCTGTTGCACCAGGTAGTATATCTGTTACAGCATATAACCAAACTGTTGCAGTGGATGAGTAATCTGTTGCAATAATACAAAATATATCACTCATCTTTTAAGACAGATTAATGGTCAGTGCAACAGATCACACATTGTTGCGACATATGAGTGATCCATTGGGACAGTTAAATAACCTGTTGCAACGGATGAGTAATCTGTTGCGACAATACAAAACAAATCACTCATCTATTGAGAAAAATAAATGGTCTGTGCAGCAGATCACACATCTATCGCAACATCATCTGTTGTAATATGTGAGTGATATGTTGGAACAGTTAAATAACCTGTAACAATGGCTGAGTAATCTATTGCGACAATATAAAATATATCACTCATCTATTAAGAAAGATGAATGGTCTGTGCAACAAATCACACATCTACTGTGACATCATCTATTGCAATATATGAATGATCTGTTGAAGAGTTAAATAATCCATAGCAATAGTTGAGTAATCTGTTGCGATAATACAAAACATATCACTCATCTATTGAGAAAGATGAATGGTTTGTGCAAAATATCACACATCTATTGTAATATATGAGTGATCTGTCAAAGCAGTTAACTAACCTGCAGCAATGACTGGGTAATCTGTTGCGATACAAAATATATCACTCATCTGTTGAGAAAGATGAATGGTCTGTGCAACAGGTCACACATCTGTTGCAACACATGAGTGATCTGTTGGAACAGTTATCAATGGTCAATATCATTTATATTTCTTCCAACATAGGGTCGTCTATCGCGGCAGATGAATGATCAGTTGGAAAAATTAAGTCTTGGACATTTCCTGTTGGAAGAGTTGATAGGATTTTATCCAACAAAAGGTTCATCTGTTGCATTGGATCATTAATCTGATGGTTCTTCCGTTGCACCAGGTGGTTAATTAGTTGCATTAGATTTTTGATCCGGTGCTAAATCTATTACAACATATGGTAAATTTGTTGCATCAGATATTTAATCTGTTGCATCAGATGATTAATCTGTTGCATAAGAATTATAATTTGATGGTTCCTCTGGTGCATCAGATGGTTGATATGTCGCATCATATGATAAATCTGTTGCATCAGATGGTTAATATGTTACACCAGATGGGTAATCTGTCAGAGGAAACAAAAAATAGTAACACGATTTTGTTCAACAAAAAAAAAGTAATTTCACCATTTTTACCAAGAAAAGAGCAGAACAAATCAACCCAAATTGTCATTTTATTTTTATAAACACAAACAATAAAAATCAAACTTCAAAAAAAATACAACAAACAACAAAATATCATAATTCACTTCGAAAAGAGAAGAGAAAAATACCAGAAATTAGGATTTTATTCAGATCGCATTTCAAATTAATGCAACAAATATTGAAATTGTTAACCAATACTATAAGAGAAGTTGGCTCAAGTTTCTCATTTTCTTCAAAACTAAAAAGGCCATAAATTTTTACCTCTAAAAGAAGAAAAGGAACGATGAAGAATTTGAAGTTGTTGTGGCTGGAGAGCAAGGTTGTCACGTCGATTGAAGATTGAAGTCGAAAAGGAACTCGAAGCCCAACTATTTATAGTCGGATGTTGAAGTCGCCGAGGATTGAAATGAGAAATTTGCAGAACAATTGGTTGGGAGAGAGTTGAGAGAAGTTGTCTAAAGAGGGATGAGAGAAAGGTTGATTTGAATTGAAGAGGGGAACTCGAAGCCCAACTATTTATCGCCGAAGGTAGAAGTCATCGGGGGTTGAAGGGAGAAATTTTGCAGAACTGTTGGTTGGGAGAGAGTTGAGAGAAGTTGTCGAGAGAGAGGGGAGAGTGGTTGATTTGGATTGAAGAGGGGTGTGGGTTGGGTTGATTTGTATTTTTGAAAAGATTAGAAAGTTTTGAAAATATTAATCAAGTCCACAATTAACTTAATCAAGTTTCCTAATGATGTTTGACCCTATCTGTTGGTCAATGTCACTAATCCTTCATTCAAAACTTAAAAGACATCTTTCCTTCATTTTTCTCAAGATACTTACATCAAGTAATACTTGATAATCAAACAAATATTAATATACTCCCTCCGTCCTTATTGGTTGGTTATTTCTTTTTTTCACATACACGTTAAAAAAATATAAATAAAAATATAATTTTATTAATTCATCCTTAAAAAAAAAATTACAAACAAGCGTAAACACTTTTAAAAAAAAATAATTATTAGAATACTATGAGAAAATGTTATTAATATTTTTTAATTTAATAAGTTAAATAATTGATATAATATAATTATTTTAATAAAATGATCAATTAATATAGCACGATGAAAATCCTAATTACTCCCTCCGTTTCATTAGTTGGCTCTTATTAATTTGGCACTCCCCTAAAGAAAATATTTAAATAGAAGCTTATTTTTACTAAAATAACCCTATTAGTTATGCATTGAAAACATAAATTTGAATATTTACACTTTACATAATAATTTAATGATAGGGGTAATATGAACAAAATATACTAAACTTCTCTTGATTTTATAAAAGGAACAACTAAATTGAAACAAATATTTGATGGAAACAAACATATTCAATGGCTGCAAAAAAATAAGATGATTCAACGGTGATAATGAAAACTAAAAATTTTAATCCACCCCAATAATGAATTTTATCTATTATTTGATTTCTTTTTATTCAATTGATCCCCTTTATCTATTTTTTGATTTCTTTTTATTCAATTGATCCCCTTCTTGAGAAAACATATGCATCTTTAATGTTTGAAAAAAAAAATGTGGTGCTTATTATTTAATCTTCACAAATTTCTAAATATGTATTCAATTTTTAAATTTCTCTCAATAATTTTTATCATTGAATAAGCTTAAGATTGACAAAAATGGTGGATAAAAATGCAAAAGAATGTATAAATTAATGGAGATGAGTTAATATATTATTTGTGGGCTAACTTGGACGCCACATTAGCTGAAAAAAGGCTTCCACGCACCTTCATGTAGATGTGATACGCGCATTATGCCAACTCTGCAAAATGTATCAAAATGACACACCCGTATGCTACTTGAGGTGTCAAAAGTGAACAACATCCACTTGACGTGCCTAAGTGAAAGATGACGTCAAGTTGAGGAGCCTGGTAATGTATTCCCCCATTTTTGTTTGATGATCAAATATTACTTGATGTAATTATATGCTATTTTTTGGTTTCTTTCTTTTATTTTCATTTGAATTTCTTCCTTCTTCAAACACCCCTCCCCTTCTGCAAACACCCAAGACCCCCCACTTTCTACGAATCGTCTTCTCCAAACACCTCCATCCCCACCCCCAAATTATCAAATTTTGCTCCAATTAAATAAAATTCAGTAGAAGAAATTTTGAGCGGGGTTTAACAATTTTATGACGCTATTTCTCTTTCTTTGACATTAAATTTCCACAATGCCATATATAATTTTCTTCTTTCTTGTCTTTCTTTCAATGTTGTCTTCTCCAAGAACAAAAAATAAGATATTGAACATATTCAATGGGAACAAACATATTCAACATATTTAATGGGCGCAAAAAAATAAGATGATGCAATAGTGATAATAAAAAATAAAAAATTTCATGAGAAAATGGTCAAAAGCCCCCCTCCCCCCAATTTTTATCCCAAATCTCAACTACACACTTATACTTTGTTGAGGTCCTATGACCCCCCTGAACTATTTTATAGTGAAATTATTACCCCCTGAACTATTTTAAAGTGGAATTATTACCCCCTCAAAAGCTGACAACCAATCCTTTGGGCATGTGGTGTGATGCACGTGTTGCCATGTCATGCCACGTCATTGACACATCATTTTTTCTTTTTTTTTTTTTACTCTAAAAAAATTAATTATTTAACATTATTATTTCCTTTTTCTTCCCTTTCCTATTTTGCTCCATTTTCTTCTTCAACCCAATTTCATCTTCTTGGGTCAAAAATAGAAAATGAGTGTGTAAATGTACCTCACACATACACACGTATGTTCTTCTTCAACTCATTAATGGAGGATAAATACTCCTCAAAGCTTTTCATCTCTTTTTGCTCAAGATCGCCATTAATGGCAAATTCTTCTCCATTGTGAAAATTTAAAGCTTTGAGCTCACCATTATTGGCAGATCTAGAGTAAAAATAGAGAAAATTGGAGAAATGGATTGAAAATTATACGTGAGTTATGTTGAAAATTATATATGACATTGTGAAAATTCAAAGCTTTATATTCCTCATTCAAGAATTCATTAATCGGAGAAATCTTATTGTTTCCTAAGTTCGAGTGTTTCTTCGTTTTGATAATAACATTTTTTCAAATTATCAAAAAACACCATTAATGAGAATTTGGAGATGAGAAAGATGAAGAACTCCATTAATGGGTTCTTGAATTTTTGTTTTGAAAAAAAGAAGAAGAAGAGGAAGAAGACATGATGTGGCAATCAAAAAATAAAGAATTTTAAGTGAATTGGACTCAACTAACGGGCTCATGGGCGGTGTAGTCACGTCCGTTGACACGTCAACAACTGGGGGGTAATAAATTCGGTAAAAATAAGTTTAGGGAGGTAATAGGTCACCTTTAAAGGTTGAGTGTGTAGTTGAAATTTCGACTAAAGGTTGGGGGTTAATAGACCATTTTCTCAAATTTTCATCCACCCCAACAATAAATTTTATCTATTTTTGATTTCTTTTATCCAATTGAACCCTTTTTGGAGAAAACATGTTCATTTTTAAAGCTTGAAAGAAAAGAAAAGAAATGATTAAAAAATTTTGATGCTTATTATTTAATTTTCACGAATCCCTAAATATGTATCCTATTTTAAAATCTCTTTCAATAATTTTTATCATTAAATAAGCTCAAGATTGACAAATATGATAGATAAAAAAAGAGGAAGAAGATATCAATTAATGGAGATGGGGTAATATATTATTTGTGAGCCAATTTGGACGCCACATAAGTTGAAAAAAGGCATTCACGTACCTTTATGTAGGTGTGATACATGCACTATGTCAATTCAATATTTAGTTAATTAAAAAAAAGGACTAATATAATAGCGTAGGTATGATGTTGTTGTTGTCATAAATACGATCAGTTATATGTAATTACAAAAAGTAACTATTGAGAAATGAGAAGAAAGGAGATAGGAAAAATAATACAAAATAAAAGATATATTTAGAACAATTAAAGATTAAAACTGAACTAACAGAAATACAAAATAAACTTTAAAAGGAAGAAATTTAAATGAAAATAAAAGGAAGAAACTAAAAAATAGATATAACTGCATCAAGTAAAATTAATATACTCCCTCCGCTCTTATGATTTGGTCATTTCTCCTTTTCCAAACGCATGTTAAAAAATTAAATTATTCTTAAAAAAATTTTTAAAGACAAGCGTTAACACTTTAAAAAAATTAGTTATTAGGATAATATGAATTTTTTTAAATATTTTTTTAACTTAATAAGCTAAATAATTAATATGAGATAATTATTTTAATAAAATGGTAAATTAATATAAGGGACGAAAAACCTAATTTATTCAATTCAATTATTGAGTAATTTTCAAACACACCCAAAATGTATAACTTGCATTTTTCGAGAAAGGATTCGCACCGCCCCAAAAGGAAAAAGTAAATTAAACATAATTTATAAAACAAAAAGAATTGCCTGTTTGGCTTTTTGTACGTTCATTACGGAATTCTCTTTTACTTTTTATTTTTCTTTTGAAAGGAAAAAAAAGTACATAAAAATAAGCAAATAATACAATTTCAACTTAGAAAGATTCCATATAAAACTAAACTCTTTTTTAACTAGAGATCTCTTTCACACTTGTAGCAGGAGTAAAAGTATCGGCAAATAAGATTCCATATGTACTTTGAATTGGAACTCTGGCTTTGTCATTAGGTTTCTCTGTATTATATATGTACTTTGAATTGGAACTCTGGCTTTGTCATTAGGTTTATCTGTATTATAGAAATTATGGTTTCAACATGACAACTTTTTGCAATTTTAAAAAAACTTGGGGGTAATTTAGTCATTAAATATAAGTTCTAAGCTCAATTTGATAATTTTTTGTGGATTGTTTTTTGAACCTCATCAAAAAATTTAATGAAAGCCCATTCTTTTCTCTTTAATTACCAAAAATATCATCTAAGAAATTTAGTATAATGTCATCACACACGGCCTTGCATATTTCCATATTATTTTCACACATGTGGACCCTCTATCTTCTATTTATTTTTCATTCTTAGTATTTATCTTTTTATGTGTAAAATTGTTTCAAATATATTATATTTAAGTAAATTAATTAGTAAGATGGTAATTTACTATAAAAATTAATTATAATTGATACAATTAAATAAATTTTGTTGTTTATTTAATTTCATATCAAACATATAATTTACTTTCCTTCTTATTTGTTACTACAATTTCACCTAATTTAATCTTTTTTAATATATAGAAGAAAATTTTTTGATATGCCTGCTTATGTTGCCTGTTTCGACTTCTTCAATCGTGATTTTATTATATTAATTATTATAAGTCATTTATACATTAAACAAATATTTAATTTTAAAAAAAATAGACATTTATGACATGTCTATTTCAGTTGCTTCAATCGTAATTTTACTTTTTATTGTATCATTTTTAATTAATCATTATAAATTATTTATATATTAAAAAATTAATAATATTTAATAAAACAAATAGACAATTATGACATGTCTGCTTCAGCTGCTTTAATCGTAATTTTACTAAATATCACCCCTAATTAATTATTATAAGTCATCTAAGTACTTAAAAAAGCTCTCTGTCAACTTGTTGGCTTGAACTATTTGCTCTATGATTTTACTATATCATTCCTGATTAATTATTATAAATTATTTATATATTAAAAAATTAATAATAGATAATAAAACAATAGAATAGACATTTATGACATGTCTGCTTCAGCGGCTTTAATCATAATTATATTAAATATCACCTCTAATTAATTATTATAAGTTATCTAAGTATTAAATAAATAAATAATTAAATAATGTTGAATAAAAAAGATAAAATAGATATAAAATTTTAAGTTAACTCTTGATGTTTTAAAGTAACTTGAATTCTTATATGAGATTTCACTTACTTTTTTTCACAAGTATCTTTTACAATAATTTTATTATATCATTTCTAATTTATTGTTGTAACTCATTTAAGACATGTCTGTTTCGCTGCTTCAATCGTGATTTTACTATATCACCTCTAATTAATTATTATGTTCATCTAAGCATCATGTCATTTAAATTAGAGTAGAAAATTTTTACACAATAATTAAAAATTAAAATTATTTAAGAAATATAATTAACTACCAGTGCACAAACTCTAGACAAGGAGAGTAGCATATATTTTTTGAAAATTGCATGATAAATATTATAAATTACAATAATTAAAAAATTTAAATATCTAAAATAGTTTAATCTATTTTATATCTTTAACAAATACTTAAAAAATACTGTAATTCACAATAATTAACAACTTAAAAAAATTAAATGATATAAATATTTGGTTGACTCTCGAAATTGTATCAGTGTCACTTAAATTGAAATAGAAGAAAAATTATTATAAATCACAATAATTAAAAACTTAGATTATTTTGAAAATATAATTGACTATCAATGTTACAAAAGTTTGGATAAAGAGAGTAACATATATTATTTAAAAATTACATAAAAATATTAGAAATTACAATATTAACAACTTAAAATATCTAAAAACATATTAAAAGTATGATTGATTATCTAAATTCATTTTGTATCATAAAAATTGAGACAAATAAATATATATTGAGCTCATGCTAGATCCCAGGTGAATCCTAGGATGTATATATGCAATTCATCTTTTTTTAAACTTTGGTTTAAATATATCAAATTGAAAATACAAGTTTTAATACAGTACACTGTACATTAAAAAGTGTATAAGAAATAATGTTAGCATAAATAATATCAATATTACTAATACAAGCATTATTTATGCAAACATTATTAATATATTCTATCAACATTATTTTTATACACTCTAACAAACGACTTCACATTTGAATAGAAGAAACATATACAAAAGCAAATTTCAATAAAATATCTACATAAGTATGTTTTATCGTGTTCTCAAAATTAAATAATTTAAATTAATATGAAAGATGACAACTGTATTTTTTTTCTATATAATTTTTGAAACACTTAAAATTTGAATTTAAAATATTAATTTAGTTTAACTTCAAAGAACAAGTTGACAAATAAAATCGAAGGAGAAAATGAAAACAAATAATGTTTATGGCGGCTTAGTAAGGAAATACATAATTATCTTGTAAGACTTGCTCCTTACAAAATACCTCCAAGTAATCAATATATTTTGTGTATTCATGTATTATAATTCATAATTTGAACTAATATCAATTTAAGTTAATGTTGGGCCGAAACAAGTCATGCTCTCTGGTGTTTATATAACGCGGCTGGGATCTGTACTTTTGTATCCTTAAGAAATAGATTTGCCATGATGCAAGAGATGCCTGATTGGTCGGAACTTCCACATGATTTGCTGGTTCTAATAGCTACTCGTTTAAATCTGATTGTAGACTATCTAATATTTGGCACTGTCTGCAACTCCTGGCACTCTACAGCCACGAAGAACAACTTTAATAGTGGCCTGCCATGGCTAATGTTAGCGGAGGAAGAGGACAATGAGGGAAATACCTTTCGAAGATTCTTCAGCCTTTATGATGGCACGATCTTGAAGAAGAGGATTCCAAAAGCCAGCAGAAAATGTTGTATGGAGTCTATGGATTGGCTTATCACAGTAGGAGATGATGAGGGTGAAATTAGTCTGATACATCCCTTCTCTGATGTTCACATTGAATTGCCCCATCAAAATACCACCTTAGATTATGATGACGATCACTCGACTGACCTGATGACCTTTATTCGCAAGGCAGTTTTGTCAGCTAATCCTTCTCATACATCCGATTACGTTGTCATGGCCATTGAGAGAAACATGAAGTTCATCAGTTTCTGGAGACCTGGAGATTTGAGATGGACTAGAGTTATTTGGGAAGGAACCCAGCACAATCTATTTGCCGATTTGGTGTATTTTAATGGCAAAATTTATACCGTGAGTCATTCGGGTGAATTACTAGTTTGTGATGTTGATGATTTTGTTGGCCTTGGAGGTCATGTCATTGCGCAGATACCATTTGAACCTCAAGAATTTGTAGAACAATTGTGTTGGGTTAATAGTAATGAAAGGGTGTGAATGGAAATGTTAAAACATGCAAGAACACGTGAACAGTGACTGTTTCGCGTGAACAGTAGCATTGTTACGTGAATAGTAGCACTGTTTCGCGTGAACAGTGCACTGCTTCACAAACTGACGCATGAACAGTGACTGTTTCGTGTGAACAATAGCACTGTTTCACGTGAACAGTGCACTGCTTCACGAACTGCTGCAACACTGTTTTGAACTGATGCAATGTTTCACGAAATGGTGTACTGTTTCAAAAAATTACTGCAATGGTTTAAGTAAACAGACATGTATTTTCAGGAAAAGACACACACCTCTAAATTGAACCAATGCCTCCTTTCCAAGGGGCATCTTGTGGCTATAAATAACCTGGTTTTCATCCATAGGTAAAGAAAAAGAAACACAGAGAAAATTTTCAGAATTACAAGCTTCTTCTTCTTCTTAAAAATACTCTAAGTGTGATCATTCAAACCGTGAGTTTGTTAGAAGAATCCGCCTATTTGAGGTACCGCTATAATCGGATTGAAGGCCATTTTATCCTGGGAGGAAGATTCCATAACCTAGGGTACAGTGAGGGGAATTATTCCTTAAGGAAAGTCCGTGAATTCGGACGACTTGGCCTTAACAATTTCTGTTTCATCTATATTTCTGAAATATAAAATACACCTCTTGTAAAGATCATTTTGATCTTGTGTTGAGGGTATTTGTTCAACTTCATTGTGTTTTTGTTCATACTTGAACTCGAGTTGAAGTTGTTATTCTATTATACAGATTCTACGTACCCGTATTGTGGAAAATAACAATATTAAGGAATAATTTTTTTCTTACAGAATCTGTATTGCTTGTTTTTGGAGATTAAAGCTTAGGCTTTCTACTCCTCTTGAACTTAACTAGTGATTAGAAGACATAAAATCTTCATCACAAGTTAAGGTTCACTCTGTTGACGATTCGAAGTAATAAAAACTTCATCGTTAACTAGAAACAAGAAGAAGAGTTTCAAGTTACTTAACTTTATAAATAGTATTCTGGAAAATACTAAGTTTTCTGTCTTGTGGTGACAGGAAAAATGACAACTAAAAGTCAAATGATGGATGCGACAACGTCTATGGGGGCAAATAATATTGTCATATCAAGTCGCACAAATGTTCCGCCAACGATGGCATCGGCGGAGAAGTCCGAAAAATTTTCTGGCATCGACTTCAAGCGGTGGTAACAAAAGATGTTCTTTTACCTCACCACTTTATGTCTACAATGGTTCACTAGCGAAGACGCTCCCTAGGTGCCCGAGGGAACCTCGGACAAGAACCGCTTCGTTATTGTAGAAGCTTGGAAACATTCGGATTTTCTTTGCAGGAACTATATTCTGAGTGGTCTCCAAGACGACCTCTATAATGTCTATAGTGGAACCAAGACATCAAAGGAACTGTAAAGGGAACTTGAACATAAATATAAAATAGAGGATGCGGAAATTAAGAAATTCCTTACTGCACGGTTCCTGGACTTCAAAATGATTGATAGCAAATCTGTTGTCTCTCAAGTACAGGAGTTGCAAGTCATCATACATGATCTCCTAGCAGAAGGTATATTTTTGAAAAATATCGTAGTTGAACAAATTAAAAATGTTCTTAAAACTCATATAAACTGTTTTGTAGGTTCTTTCCAAGTAGCAGCAATAGTTGAGAAACTACCACCTTTGTGGAAAGACTTCAAAAACTACTTAAAACATAAGCACAAAGAGATGACTGTTGAAGATCTTATCGTCCGTCTTCGTATTGAAGAGGACAATAAAGCTGCCGAAAGAAGGTCAAAGGGAAATTCTACAATGAGTGGAGCACATATTGTAGAAGATGGCCAAAACAACTCGAAGAAAAGAAAGAAAGTTGAACATGGAAGCAATCAACCCAAGAAAAGGTTCAAGGAAAAATGCTTCAATTGTGGCAAAATTGACCACAAGTCTACAGATTGTCGAGCCCTGAAGAAAGACAAGAAAAAGGACCAAGCGAACATGATTGAGTCCAACAAAGAATATGATGATTTGTGTGCTATGTTCACGGAATGAAACTTGGTGGGAAATCCACGCGAATGGTGGATGGATTCTGGTGCCATACGCCATGTTTGCGCAAACAAAGAGTTGTTCTCATCATTTGCTCTGGCTCAAGCAGAAGAAATGCTTTACATGGCCAACTCCGCTACTACTAAGGTGGAGGGAACAGAAAAAATTTACCTAAAGATGACTTCCGACAAGGTCTTGACACTGAATAATGTGCTATATGTTCCGAAGTTATGTAGGAACTTAATTTCTATTTCACTCCTAGATAAGAACGGATTTAAATGTGTAACCATTTCTGGAAAAATTGTAGTTAGCAAAGGAGAAATGTATGTATAAAAAGGCTATCTCACGAAGGGCCTTTATAAGATGAATGTAATGACTGTTGAAATGAATAAAAGTTCGAATTCGTCTTATTTGCTTGAGTCTTATGATTTATGGCATAAACTTTTAGGCCATGTTAATTACAAAACATTACGAAAACTGATTAACTTAGAAGTTTTGCCAAACTTTGAGTGCAATAAATCAAAGTGTCAAACGTGTGTGAAATCGTAGTATGCAAAGCATCCTTATAAGTCTATTGAAAGGAATTCTAATCCCTTAGACTTAATACACACTAACAGTTGTGATATGAAGTCAACACCATCTCGTGGTGGAAAAAAGCATTTCATAACTTTTATTGACGATTGCACTAGATATTGTTATGTCTACTTGCTAAATAGTAAGGATGAAGCAATAGATGCGTTTAGGCAATATAAAACTGAAGTTGAAAATCAGTTAGACAAAAAGATCAAAATGATAAGAAGTGATAGGGGCGGAGAATATGAATCTCCCTTTGCGTAAATATGTGTAGAGAATGGAATAATCCATCAAACTACGGCCTCGTATTCACTTCAATCTAATGGAATTGCGAAAAGGAAAAATCAAACTTTGAAGGAAATGATGAATGCCTTACTTATAAGTTCTGGTTTACCGCAAAACTTATGGGGGGAGGTTATCTTTACGGTCAATCGTATACTTAACAGAGTTCCCTATAGTAAGACACAATCAATTCCTTACGAAAATTGGAAAGGAAGGAAACCTAACTTGAAATATATCAAAGTGTGGGGGTGTCTAGCGATGGTTCAAGCTCCTACACCTAAAAGGGTTAAAATAGGACCTAAAACGGTGAACTGCGTGTTTATAGGATATGCTAAAAGTAGTAAAGCATGTCAATTTTTGGTTCATAAATCTGAACATTCGGATATTAGAGAAAATATGGTAATTGAATCAGACAATGTTGAATTCTTTGAAAACATTTACCCGTATAAAATTAGACACGAACAGTCTAGTGGAGGTTCCAAACGACCTGGAGATGAACCAAGTGAGAATGTACATAATGAAGAAAATTCAAAACGTAGTACACGTCAACTTTGTTTGGATCGGATTTTGTAACATTTCTCTTAGAAAATGAGCCTTAAACATTTAAAGAAGCGATGTCTTCGTCAGACTCATCCTTTTGGAAAGAGGTAGTCAATAGTGAAATAGATTCAATCTTAAGCAACCATAAATGGGAATTGGTTGACCTTCCTCTCAGAAATAAACCTTTAGGTTCTAAATGGATCTTCAAAAGGAAAATGAAGGCGAATGGTACTATTGACAAATACAAGGCAAGACTTGTAGTAAAAGGCTTCAAACAAAAGGAAGGCCTTGATTACTTTGATACATACTTGCTAGTAACAAGGATAACCTCGATTCTAATGTTAATTGCCTTGGCGGCGGTATATGATCTTCAAATTCATCAAATGGATGTAAAAACCGCATTCCTAAATGGAGATTTGAAGGAAGAAATTTACATGGAACAACCTGAGGGTTTTGTGGTTCCAGGAAAGGAAAACAAGGTGTGTAAACTTATTAAGTCATTATATGGACTAAAGCAAACACCAAAACGATGGCATGCATAGTTTGACCAAACCATGTTGGCAAACGGATTCAAAATAAATGAATGTGATAAATCTGTTTATATTAAAGACACTCTAAATCACAAAGTCATTGTATGTTTATATGTGGATGATGTGTTGATCATCAGTAGAGACATTTCTGACATAAATGCAACAAAATGAATGCTCGAGAGCAAGTTTAATATAAAGGACCTTGGAGTTACAGATGTGATCTTAGGTATAAGAATCCATCGAACTCCACAAGGGTTGGCATTGTCACAGTCTCATTATATCGAAAAGGTACTTGACAAGTTCAAGTATATGGAATTCGGTATTGCCAAGACTCCATTAGATGTGAGCTTTGCACTTCGTAAGAATGAAGGTGAAAGTGACTCGCAATTGGAGTATGCAAGAGTATTGGGATGTTTAATGTATATAATGAACTGTACACGACCAGATATAGCACGCGCTATCAGTAAATTGAGTTGTTACATGAGTAATCCCAACAAAACTCACTGGATGGCAATGAAAAGAGTTTTGGGGTATCTTAAATACACTCAAAATTATGCTCTGCATTATAATAAATATCCTGCGGTACTTGAAGGATATAATGATGCAAATTGAATCACCGGATCGAACGAAGTAAAATCTACAAGTGGATATGTATTTACTATCGGTGGAGAAGCAGTTTCTTGGAAATCATCCAAACAGACTTGTATCGCTCGCTCTATAATGGAATTTGAATTTATCGCATTAGATAAAGCCGGTGAAGAAGCAGAATGGCTTAGAAATTTCTTGAAAGATATTCCGTATTGGCCCAAGCCAGTGGCACCAGTATGTATACACTGTGATAGCCAAGCAGCAATAGGTAGGGCAGGGAGCATGATGTATAACAGTAAATCTCGTCATATAAGACGAAGACATAATACCGTTAGAGAACTTCTCTCTAGTGGAATTATCACTATAGATTATGTAAAGTCAAAGGATAATGTGTCGGATCCACTTACAAAAGGCCTATCTAGAGAAGGAGTGGAAAGAACATCCAAGGGAATGAATTTAAGGTCTAGGACAAGTCAGCATGGCGGTAACTCTACCTAGAAGACTGGAGATCCCAAGAGCTAGGTTCAAGGAGATCAAACAAAGTTGTATCTGACAGGTTCAACATTGTCAATTACCCAACCCATTCTCATGATGTAGACAATGTATAGTAAACAAGGATAAGATTTAAGGTGAAAAGTCTTTTAATGCTTATCTAAATTTGGCAGATTTGACGAAATAGTTTAATCTACAGGATTGAATGTTTAGAAATCACCTATGTGTGTGCGAAGTGAAAACTGCTTCAAAGAGAATGTTAGTAAAGGCCTATTCTCTAAGCTCTCATGAAAAATGGGACGTGTTCATGGCTGAAAAGAACAAAACCGTAAGAACCATAAACAGTAAAAGGATGGTTATGTGACATGTATTGTATAGATGTATATTAAAGCTCGAAGGTTCAAAGATATCAAATCTACCGATTGACCGAGTGCATCCGATGCATGTTCACTATGGAAAGTTCAAAGGGAAACCCACTTATCCAGATGCAATCAGTCTTTGCTTGATGATCACATACTTGTCCATAAAAGTTTTACGAAAATAATAGCCATTCCCCATTCATGTGGGGGATTGTTGGGTTCATAGTAATGAAAGGGTGTGAATGAAAATGTTAAAACATGCAGGAACGCGTGAACAGTGACCGTTTCGCGTGAACAGTAGCATTGTACGTGAACAGTAGCACTGTTTTGCATGAACAGTGCACTGCTTCACAAACTGACGCGTGAACAGTGACTGTTTCGCGTGAACAGTAGCACTGTTATGTGAACAGTAGCACTGTTTCGCGTGAGCAGTGCACTGCTTCACAAACTGCTGCAACACTGTTTTGAACTGATGCAATGTTTCACGAAATGGTGTACTGTTTCAAAAAATTACTGCAATGGTTTAAGTAAACAGACATGTATTTTCAGGAAAAGACACACACCTCTAAATTGAACCAATGCCTCCTTTCAAAGGGGCATCTTGTGGCTATAAATAACCTGGTTTTCATCCACAGGTAAAGAAAAAGAAAAACAGAGAAAATTTTCAGAATTACAAGCTTCTTCTTCTTCTTAAAAATACTCTAAGTGTGATCATTCAAACCGTGAGTGTGTTAGAAGAATCTGCCTATTTGAGGTACCGCTATAGTCGGATTGAAGGCCATTTTATCTTGGGAGGAAGATTCCATAACCTCGGGTACAGTGAGGGGAATTATTCCTTAAGGAGAGTCCGTGAATTCGGACGACTTGGCCTTAACAATTTCTGTTTCATCTATATTTCTGAAATATAAAATACAACTCTTGTAAAGATCATTTTGATCTTGTGTTGAGGGTATTTGTTCAACTTCATTGTGTTCTTGTTCATACTTGAACTCGAGTTGAAGTTGTTATTCTATTATACAGATTCTACGTACCCGTATTGTGGAAAATAACAAACCGTACATCCTAGAATCACTAGGATCATTATTTGTAATTTCGCGATATGGTGTTCTAGTTAGGCCAATCGAAGATGATTGCGAAAGCTTTCCATTGACGCTCAGGCCGGATGAACGCGAATTGTTGGGGGATGGTGAGTTCACATATGGGACAACAGATTTTCGAGTTTTCCAGGTGGATTTAGCTGCTGGCAAAGTGACTGAAACCAATGAATTAAGAGACATGGCTTTTTTTTTGGGTGCTAATGCTTCTCTTTCAGTCCAAGCTTCTCAATTTCCAGGAATCAAACCCAATCATATTTATTTTACAGACGACTGTTTTGAATCATATACCTGCTATGAAGAAGGAGGCGGCTTGGACATGGGGGTGTTCAACGTAGCAGATGGCAGCATCCAGCCGCATTACGATGGTGTTTCCCTCAGTTGGTTTTGTCCTCCTATTTGGGTAACACCAACTTTGTAGCGAGTCCTTTATTTATTCTGTTTGTTATGCTATATGTTACTATCGAATGCTTTTAATTTAAATAGTTACAGTATCATTTACCTTCAGACTGGTTGTTGAATTTTTCTTGTTTCATATAATTGGACAAAAGATATTCCTATTAGTTGTTATACTTCCTTAATTTTGTTGTATTGGAATGCTGCTAGAAGTTGTTCAATATCTAATGATCCTCAACTGGAAAGAACTTGTCTTTCATCTTTTTCCTTGTAACGAATTGAAGAGAAAGAAAGTGCCCAGCCTGATATTGAGATGCAGTCACCTTTACTAGGCGGTGTTACCATCTTCTACATGTCTATAGAAAAAGGAGGTGGGTATAAGATGCTTTCTATTACTATGCTTCAATTTAAGTGTTTTGAAGCTAATTCTTCAACTGCTTGAATTTCAAATGGGAATTGACATATTACAAGCTAAAATATAGTGAGTTTTACGCAGAAAGACCAAATTATATGACGGATGCTTAAAGCGACTGTCATCCTGTTGTTATATATATAATCATTAGCGTCTCTTGCTTGGAACTTTAGAAGCAACAAGGGGAAAAAGAATGAGGATGTTCAGTTGATGTATCGTCTAATCCTCCTTGACATTATCCTTTGAACCTACCCTACCCTAATCCTAGTGACCGATGTTTAACAACTCCGACCTTGTAAGCACTTCCATGTCTTCCTTCTCCAACATATCCAGCTGTAGCTTAAAGTAAATTCTTGAATCTCGATCTCTGCACCAAGAGGAACTGAAAATAGTTGATGAGACCATTGCGCTTTTTGGAGATGTTACTTAATACTTCGACTGGGTTTCATTAGCAAAGCTGATGGTCTTGTTATGAACATTTTCCCTAGACCCTGCGCATAACGGGAGCTTTAGTGCACCAAGCTGCCCTTTTACTCGATCTTTGGAGTGCCATTGCTGCTTTTCTCCTTGTTGCTCTTATATAGCATTTACACAAGTAGAATTATGATAAGCTAGTAGTGGAATGTGGTTTTATAAATGGCCCTCTACATAATCCTGATTAACTGGAAAACTGCTGGAAGCAAAATTGGCATTGCTAGGAACACGTCCTTTCCCCTAATTGTAGTAAATATATTGGTAATTTCATCTTAAAAGGAAACTTGTCAGCTTATTTTGTGTTGCCAAATTGTTCCTTAAGTTCTCTATAAATAGATGAATCTTTTGCGGGCAACAGACTGAGATAAACAGCCTTCAAGACGCAAAGTTCCTTATACGACGACCCTTAGTATTTAAATAAATGAACGTCAATGAGTGGCATTGATATAGTTAAGAGTTGAAACCAAGAATGTAAGGAGTAAGAGCATATTCTTGCAGAACATCTCTCTTTACTATTGTAGTTCCTGAATGAGCCAAGGAACTCAATAAAAATATATGTTTCATATATATCCTTCGATCTAAAGAAGGGGCCGGGGAGTCATTTATATTTGAGTGGTTGATTGAGGCTTCTTTGCTTTCTCCTTCCTTTCCATATCTTGAATTGTTTCTTCCTCTATTCCGTCCCTATATCTGGTTGCATCCTTGGTATATGACATCATTCATTTTGTGTTGAATAATGGACAAGATGCTTTAATTTAGGCCACTGAAGGCAAATATGAACTGTTTTTTCTGCGTTCATTGAAGCACTTAAAGCATCTGCAGTAAGAGGTCAAGATTTCTCCTTTTTTAGAGATAGACTTGTGTGTGTGAGGTTCTCACTATTGATAGTAGTCCAGACAAAACAGATTACTTAAGGGGGTAATTGCCATATTATACCTTGATGGTACATGTTCATGGGTCTATCCTTCATTGCTTTTTCTGCCAATCTTTGTGGAAAATAAGACATATGGTTACTCAATTGGATTACGTACAAAATTTTAAAAAGTAAGAAATATCTCTTGAATTATGATTTGAAATTGAGTAAATTATGGCCTCATATCTGGTTGACAAAATGTATACATAGAATATAGGTAGTATATATCTTATACAAATATACATATACTATATTCTTTAGTTTGGCACCATCACCTAGAGCTGTTAATATGGGTCAGGTTCGTTGGGCTGATTCGACCCGATCTGTAATTTGATTGAGTTGGGCTTCAATTTTTGCGGTCCATTTAAGAACATGGCTTTTTAACTCAACCTGAATAAGCCTGTGGCTCATAGAGGTTGAGCAATGTGGGTTGGGTTAACTCGTGGATCGATCCGCCAGTCAAATAATAAATAATTTAAAAATAAAACAAAGTACTAAAAATAATAAAAAGAGTTTAAGTCCACTCAAAATTTATTTAAGTAGTACTAGCTAGGTTTAAGTAATTTCTTAATGTTTAATCAATTAATATTGTATATAATTGTAGATGAAAATGAAGATTTTGAGACAGATTTATCAAAAGTTGATACAAAGATGCTTGATGAAGATAAAGTGATGATGTTGGATACACAATAAGTACCACGAGAGCTTTTCTTGAGAAGTTCATTTTTATTTTTAATGAATGAAATATTGACATTTTTAGGTTTTATTTTGATATAATGAAACAAAATTAGGTTAATATTTTTAATTATCAATTATATTGTTATTCATTAACTATTTAGATTGCTTATCAGTACTTTTATTTGGTTCGAAAAATATCATGTCAAAAGTTATTTATTTCGCTAATTTTTGAGATATTGGAGACTTAATTATGTAATATTGTCTAGTATATATTTATGTTTATTAACCTTCTAAAATTAAATTATAAAATATTATTTTTTAAAAAGTCGACTGGCATGTGAGGTTCGTAACCTATAAAGTAATGGTGTGAATTTGGAAGTTTTTAGGCCCATCAGCTTGACAGCCAGTCGTTTGGCCTGTCAAATTCCAAAATTCGTGTGACTAAGCCGACCCGTATTGAAAACTTTATAATAACCTAAGTCGTTTAGTTTGGTCTATACACACGCTTTATGCTTTCAACTATTTGTCCGGATTACCCTATGTACACATTATATCTTGGACTATCGGTTTAGTGCATCATCAATATTGTATGGAAAAATTACATAATATCACTACTTAACTTATCATGGCTATTTAATATCTCAACTCTTTTAAATAATTACATAAATTTCTGATTTTACCTTCTCTCTATTAAAAGTTTGAATATATAAAATTAAGTGATGTACTAAAAAAATGTAATATATCCGTGTAAAAGTAAGTAACTTGTTCAAAAGAGTGATGTGTGAACTAAATCAATAATATATACATACACACACACACACACACACACACACATATATATATATATATATATATATATATATATATATATTTCTTGGCTCATTAATTATTGATATTTATTTCATTTATTTTCTTCTAAATAAATGATTTCAGTTACATATTTATGTGCATGCATTCACTTAATTATAAAATTTGAAAGGATTGCTTTCCCATATAATTACCGAATTTGAAAAGTTTTGAACACTACTATATAAACGAACATACAATAAATAGGACTTAAGGAGACTATTTTGTAGTACGAGCATATTGCTGCTAAATATTTAAATGTATGGGATGGCTTAAGATGGTTGTCGGAATTTATTTTTTTTTGGTGGATATTGGTGGATTGCGGTGGAACAAGGCTAAGAAAATTAATGAAATCAATGAGTAGGCCTGATTGTTAAACAAAACATTCAAAACAAAAGCATTAAATACCAATCATGTGGATATAAATTATTCGACATTTGCTGAATATTATACATATAGCATGGCTTAAGATGGTGGTGGGAGATTTTTTTTCTGTGGTGGCGTCAGATTGGTGAATTGCGGTGGAGTATGGCTAAGAAAATCAATGAGCTCTGATTGTTATTCTAAGTCTTCTCTTCAAACATAGGCTCTTCACTCTTGCATGAATGTAACTAGTGTACGTATCTGCGCAATGCGTGGATAATATTAAAATAATATTTTTAATATCATGTTGAGATGT
This sequence comes from Capsicum annuum, assembly GCF_002878395.1. NCBI lineage: Eukaryota > Viridiplantae > Streptophyta > Magnoliopsida > Solanales > Solanaceae > Capsicum > Capsicum annuum. Next base: position 248,699,204 of record NC_061113.1, read on the forward strand.
CTTGTTCGAGCATGTTAAATTTTACCATCTTAAAAAAGAATCAATTATGATATTGTTTCTCGACAAAATATAAAAACAAAATAATTTTTTTCTCTACCCTCAACCACCTCCCACCCCTACCACCATCTCCACCCCACTCCTCAATTTGTCTTTCAAAAAAAGTCTCGTCCCAGCCCCTACCCCTCAATTTGTTTTATAAAAAAATTTCAACCCTACATCTAACCAAATCTTTATGAAAAACAATCATATATATATATATATACGATTTAAAGATATTATTTTTTTTATATTTCTCCTACCCTACTCTCCCACTTGTAATCAAATTTAAATGAGTAAAAAACAATCATTCATAATTTAAAAATATTAGATTTGTTATGATATATATCAATTATAGTGAATGTCTATTAAGATCTATTTGATGAGTATCAGAATTTGATGTATTTGTCTTTTAGTGTGAAACTAGGGGCAAATTTCTCCTATAAATAGAAGGGTTTCCTTCATTGTAAACCATCCCTCAAGAGAAGAAATAAGAATTACTCTATCTATTCTCTCTACTCTTCTTCTTTATTCTTTCTTATTTCATAACACGTTATCAGCACGAGATTCTACCATCTCAAATTTGAAGGCTAAGGCTAAGGTATTATTATTTTTCTTCCCTTTTTTCATATGGCTAACAATCTTACGAAGTGTGAGTTCGTTGCCCTTCAAAGTTCGGGCAAGAACTATATTTCATGGGTATTGGATGCTGAAATCCACCTAGATGCTATGGGTCTTGGAGACGCCATAAAGAATGAAAATACAACATCTAGTCAAAATCGTGCTAAGACTATGATTTTCTTGCGTCATCATCTTGACGAAGTTCTGAAAATTGAGTACCTTACTACTAAGGATCCACTCATATTGTAGAATAGCCTAAAAGAAAGGTTTGACCACTTAAAGATGGTCATCCTCCCGAAAGCACAATATGAGTGGATGCATCTAAGATTTCAAGACTACAAGTCTGTTCATGAATACAATTCTGTCATGTTCAGAATTTCTTCTTAATTGAAACTTTGTGGAGAGACGGTCAATGATAATGATATGATGGAAAAGACGCTCTCCACTTTTCATGTCTCGAATGTGCTCTTACAGCAATAATATCGAGAAAAGGTTTCAAGAAGCATACTGAACTGAGTTCTCATCTTCTCGTGGCTGAACAAAATAATGATTTGTTGATGAAAAATCACAAGAACCGACCAACTGGATCTGCACCATTCCCTGAAGTGAATGATGTGCACGCTCACCATGCTAGGCGTGGAAAAGGTCACGGCCCTGGTAGTGGACATGGTCGTGGTCGTGGTCACAATGACCAAGAAAGAAACCTTGTTCCAGGTGTTAATCATTCATCAAACAAAAAGAGAAAAGATGAGAAACATGAAGCAGTTACTTGTTTTCGATGTGGAGGAAAACGACATTATTCACGTGAATGTCGTGCTCTCAAGCACTGGGTTGATCTTTATTAAGCATCATTAAAGAAGAAAGATAGAAATCCCGAGGTTAACTTTCTCTCTGAAAATAATGTTGACATCACATGCTTAGATGTAGCAGACTTTTACGAGCACCCTGAAGGAAAGATTGATCACTTGATTGGTGATGGTTCCGTAAACATGGAAGAATGAATGATTTTTAATTTAGTTTTATTTTTATTGATAAGAGTTAGTGAATAAAGAATCATTTAAAAGTAGTTGTTTGCATGATTATTAGTTTTTGATTATTATTGATTATATCAATTACATTATTATAATTTATTATTAAATTAAATTGAGTTTTAATTTTTCCATTTTTTTTGTTGAAAGAAAAAAAAATAACAATACTATTGCTTTTTCAGTACTACACGTTTCTGAAAAAAAAAGGGACAAATTATTTGCATGTTAATATTGTTTGCATGTTAAAACGACGGCTACGATAGTACTATTGATCAATATATTATTTGCCTTTTTTTTTTTTATAATGTCCACATACATATTATCATTAATTATCCATATTATATAATACAATAATATTATCATATTCTTTATCAAGTATAACATAGTAATATTATATTGTTTTTGCATATCCATGTCCTGAACAAATATAATATAACAATATTATATTATTGTAAGTTAATATTCCATATTATTAATTATAATAATAATAATATATTACATTCTTTATCAAATATTATATTCAATAGTTTTTAATTTGGACATATTATTTTTTTGTGATTAACAATTTCTTATAAGCTTCACTTTGTACAAATACTTAATATATATTTTATTTGGTTGAAGATATGCATAATTTTCAAAAAAATATTTGTTTGATTGATTCTGGCACTACACATATGATATTCAAAGATAAGAAATATTTCTCTCATCTAAACATGGGCAAGATTAATATTACTACAATTTCTGATAGTGCTAATTTGATTGAAGGCTTTGGAAAAGCCATTATAATCTTGCCCAACAGAACTAAACTCATCATAAATAATGCCATGTTTTCTCCTAAGTCTCGGAGAAACTTGATAAGTTTTAAAGATATCCGTGAAAATGGTTATCATATCAAGACATTTGATGAGATGAATCTTGAATATCTTGGTATCACCAAGAATGTCTCTGGGCAGACATGTGTTGTTGAAAAGTTTCCTGCTTTATCTTCTGGCCTGTATTGGACAAAGATTTGTGCAATTGAGACACATTCTATAGTAAACCGAAAGTTTACTGATTCCAAGACTTTCGTACTTTGGCATGATCATCTGGGACATCCAGGATCAATAATGATGAGATGAATAATAGAAAATTCAAATGGGCATCCATTAAAGAACTTGAAGGTTCTTTCGAATGGTGAATTTTCATGTAATGCTTGTTATCAAGGCAAGCTGATTGTGAGACCATGACAACAAAAGTTGGGATTGAGTTCCCCGCGTTCTTGGAACGCATACATGGGGACATTTGTGGACCAATTCACCCACCAAGTAGGTCGATTGGATACTTCATGGTCCTAATAGATGCTTCTTCTAGATGGTCTCATGTATGCCTTTTGTCATCTCGCAACTTGACATTTGCAAAATTATTGGGACAAATAATACGATTACGGGCTCAATTTCCTGATAATCAAATTAAGTCTATTCGCCTTGATAATATTGTAGAATTTTCATCTCAAGCATTTAATGACTATTACTTATCGATTGGGATAAGAGTGGAACATCCTGTACCCCATGTTCACACTCAAAATGGCCTTGCTGAGTCATTAATTAAATCTCTGCAGTTGATAGCAAGACCATTACTGATGAAAACTAAGTTGCCTACTTCTGTTTGGGGTCATGCAATTTTGCATGCTGCAACATTTGTTCGTATTAGACCGACAAATTATCATAAATTTTCTCCATTGCAATTGATTTTGGATCAAGAGTCTAATATATCTCACTTGAAAACTTTTGGGTGCGGTGTATATGTGCCTATAGCACCACCAAACCGCACCAAGATGGGCCCCCAAAGAAGGTTAGGAATTTATGTTGGGTTTGAATCACCATCTATTATTCGCTATCTTGAACCATTAACGGGAAATATGTTCACTGCTCGATTTGCAGATTATCGGTTTGATGAGATACTTTTCCCAAAATTAGGGGGGAGAAGATAGTGATATCAAAAGAGAAATTTTGTGGAAAAATCCATCACTATCTCATCTTGATCCACATGCTTTTATTTGTGAGCAAGAAGTACAACAGATTATTCATCTGCAGAGAATTGCAAATCAAATGCCGAATGCATTTACAGATTTGAAAAGGATCACTAAATCACATATTCCTACAGAGAATGTCCTAATTCGAATTGATGTCCCTAAAGGATCATCCACTAGTGTCATAGCAAATGAATCTAAAGCACGCTTGAAGCGTGGCAGACCATTAGGTTCTAAGGATCGAAATCTTAGAAAAAAAACAAATGATCAAGATGACACTACGAAAGATCCACATATGAAAGTTCAAGATTTGAGCAATGTTGATATCTCTGAAGGAATCAATAAGCCTGAGACTCAAGAAAATGAGGAACTATCCATAAATTCAAGTGATGTTGAAACTAATTTGAATCGATATGAAATAATAGTGAATTATGTCTTTGCATATAATGTTGCAACGAAAATCATGCAAGACAGTGAGGATCTTGAACCTCGATCTGTCACAGAATGTCGATAAATAAATGACTGGCCAAAATGGCAAGAAACAATTCAATCTGAATTGAATTCACTTGCCAAAAGTGAAGTTTTGGACCTATAACTCAAACACCTGATGGTGTTAAGCCCGTTGGCTATAAATGGGTGTTTTTGCGAAAAAAAATAAGAAAAATAAAATACAAAGCTATAAAGCATGCCTTGTTGCACAGGGATTTTCACAACGTCCTGGTGTCGATTATGATGAGACATATTCAGCAGTTATGGATGCAATAACATTGCGTTATCTTATTAGTTTCACTGTCTATGAGAGACTTAAAATACATTTGATGGATGTGGTAACAAACTATCTATATGGATTACTTGATAATGAGAAATACATGAAAATTTCTGAAGAATTTAAAATGCCGAAACCATATAGTTCAAAGCCTCAGGAAATGCATTCTATTAGATTGCAAAGATCATTGTATGGTTTGAAGCAATCTGGACGCATGTGGTATAACCGTCTTAGTGAATATTTATCTAAAGAAGGTTATACGAATGATGAAATTTGCCCATGTATTTTTATAAAGAAAACAACGTCGGAGTTTGTTATACTTGTTGTCTATGTCGATGACATCAACCTTATTGGAGCACTAATAGAGCTTCAAAAGACAATTGATTACCTAAAGAAAGAATTTGAGATGAAAGATCTCGGAAAGACAAAGTTATGCCTTGGTTTGCAAATTGAGCATTTGACAAACGACATCTTTGTTCATCAATCTGTCTACACAGAAAAGGTGTTGAAACAATTCTATATGGATGGAGCACATCCATTAAGTACTCCGATGGTTGTTCGATCACTTGATGTGAATAAGGATCCATTTCGACCTCAAGAAAAAAAATGAGGAACTCCTTGGTCCTGAAATACCATATCTTAGTGCAATTGGTGCACTAATGTATATTGTAAATACTACAAGGCCTGATATTGTATTTTCAGTAAATTTGCTAGCAAGGTATAGTTCTGCTCCTACTAAGAGACATTGGAATGGTATCAAACACATATTACGGTATCTAAAGGGAACTACCGATATGGGCTTATTTTATTCTAAAGATTACAGTTCCAATCTTATTGGTTATGATGATGCTGGGTACTTATCCGAATCGCATAAAGATCGATCTCAAACAGGCTATGTATTCATATGTGGGGGTACTGCCATATCTTGGAGATCAGCAAAGCAGTCTATCGTAGCCTCTTCATCGAATCACGCTGAGATTATAACTATTTATGAAGCAAGCTGAGAGTGTGTGTGGTTGAGGTCCATAATACATCTCATTCGAGAAAAATGTGGCTTGAAATGTGACAAAGTACCCATGATTTTATATGATGATAATGCAGCATGCATAGCACAACTTAAAGGAGAATTCATAAAAGGAGATAGAACGAAGCACATTTCGCCAAAGCTCTTCTATACACATGAGCTCCAAAAGAATGGTGATATTGACATACAACAGATTCGTTCAAGTGACAATGTGGCTGACTTATTCACCAAGTCTCTTCCAACTACAACTTTCAAGAAGATGGTGCACAAGATCGGAATGCAAAGGTTTAAGGAAATTCTTATTAGGGGAGCTAATACGTGTTGTACTCTTTTTCCCTTACGAGGTTTTGTCCCACTGGATTTTCCTTGTAAGGTTTTTAGTAAGGTAATCTATATGCGTATTGTTAGACATTCAAGGGGGAGTGTTATGATATATGTCAATTATAGTAAATGTCTATCAAGACCTATTTGATGTCTATCAGGATTTGATGTATTTGTCTTTTAGTGTGAAACTAGGGGCAAATTCTCCCTATAAATAGAAGGGTTTCCTTCATTGTAAATTATCCCTCAAGAGAAGAAATAAGAATTACTCTCTCTATTCTCTCTACTCTTCTTCTTTGTTCTTTCTTATTTCATAACAAGATTGTTAATATTTTCCTTCCCCATACTTCTAATCAACTTTATATGAGTAAAGAAAATCATGTAATTATATATAAAAAAAAAACTTTTAGTTTTCATATTTTCTTTATTTTCTTTAATGATCAAGTACATATTTTCATATTTTCTTTAACTACTTCTATCTAGTCTAACTTTAAATTGATTCTTGTGTTATATTACACGCCATGCTAGTTGAGTTTTCTTCTCTTTTTCAAAATATAGAATGTTGAGTTTCTAATCTAAATTACTTATATTTGATATTCGAATATTCATTAATTTCGTTATTTGTTAGGATTATAACTACTTGGTATACACAATTTAAGACTTTACTCGTTATAATTAAAAAAAGATTTTCTCAAAATATGATCTAAAACATATGAATATTGAGACATGAAGAACAAATCAGTCCAATTTATCAATTAATCGAAGCTTAATTATCAAAAATTAAGATATTATAACATAAATATAAATTTACGATATCAAAAAAATAATTGTCAATATCATGAATGATTTTTGTACATATTTATGTAACCTATAAATATGTATTTTCTACTTTTTTATATTAAATTTAAAATAATCTTTTATTTTAATTTTTCAAAATTCAACTTTATTAGATTATAATGAATTAACGACATCAAAATTTATCATTTAATATTGGGATAATCTAAAATCTAAGAGACAATATCTTTTAATTTTGCTTCAAAATAATAATATTCCCCGATAATATGCTATCTTTCTTGTTTTAAGTTATTTATGAGTTTAATTTTATTTTTTGTTTTGAAAATTAAAGAGTAAAAAGAATAAGATAACCAAATTGATTGAATTTTAAGTTTATCTAATAAAAAGTTAATCTGTATTAAAATTTGAATTTAAAAATGAATATGTTATCTAATGGATGGACAAATAAAATTAAATTTGATTGCATTTAGACCTATATATTTTTACGGTACAAACTAAAATTTTATGTTTTTTATTTATTTCTTTATTTCTTTATTTCTTTATTTATTTATTATTCTTCAAGTTTAAAAATCCTGTAAACTAAAAGCTAATGAAAAAAACATAAAAGAGAACAAAAAGGGAAAAGCATATGAAACGTTTAAAATAAGTACAGTTTATTTGTGAGAAAGGGAAAAACGTATAAATATGATGGAGAAAAAAAATATACAAAGCTACATCGAGCTCATATACAATCCATGAAGGCTATCTTCAACACATCATGGATTACATAATAATAGTCTGCATATTGATTTTATTTTCAAAATTAAAGAGTTTAAATAATAAGATAAGCAAATTGATTGAATTTTAAGTTTATCTAATAAAGAGTTAATCTGTATTGAAATTTGAATTTAAAAAATGAATATGTTATATAATGGATCGACAAATAAAATAAAATTTGATGGAATTTAGATTTATATATTTTTACAGTACAAATTAAAATTTTATGTTTTTTTTTTTTTTCATTTATTGTTTTTCAAGTTTAAAAATCTTATAAACTAAAAGCTGATAAAAAAACATAAAAGAGAACAAAAAGGGAAAAGCATATGAAAAGTTTAAAATAAGTACAGCTTATTTGTGAGAAAGGGAAAAAACGTATAAATATGATGGAGAAAAAAAATATACTAAGCTACATCGGTCTCATATACAATCCATTAAGGCTACCTTCAATACATCATAGGTTACATAATAATAGTCTGAATATTGATTTTATTTTCAAAATTAAAGAGTTTAAATAATAAGATAACCAAATTGATTGAATTTTAAGTTTATCTAATAAAGAGTTAATCTGTATTGAAATTTGAATTTAAAAATGAATATGTTATCCAATGGATAGACAAATAAAATTAAATTTGATTGAATTTAGACTTATATATTTTTATGGTATAAACTAAAATTTTATGTTTTTTCTTTTCATTTATTGTTCTTCAAGTTTAAAATTTTTGTAATAAAGAAAAACATGCATTTTAGATATCAATTAAACTTTATCTTTTAATTATAACGTTTTTATATTTTTTTATTTAAAAATGATCTAATAATATGCTACGTGATATTTGGGGCTTTGGACTGTAGGTGACAAAAAAGTTTTAATATGAGGTGTAGGTGACAAAAGTCTTAATAATTGAGTGGAAGTGACAATTACTTAATTATTGATTAAGAACGTTTAGAAAATTTCAAAATAACCCACAAGTTTTTAAATTTATATTTTGATCCAAATGTTAGTTAATATAACGGAAAACGAAAGAAAAAAGGTGTGTTTTCCTCTCTTCTCATCCGTTGTTGTTTTCTCCCTCTTCGCGATTTTTGTTGTTCATTGTTGTTGCTGCTTTATTCATCATCTTCTAATTCATTATCATCATCTTATACTTCATTATGATCTTCATATTCTTCTTGTTGACCATTATTGTTGTTGTTACCACAACTGCTGTTTTTTGACCAATTTCTTAGGTCAAATTTTGTTTCTTACATCACTTTCAACTTTGGTATTTACTTGATAGAAGACTTTGGTAAGTCAAATTACGTTTTTTAGTTAAATTTGTCATCTGAGTAACTGCTAGTGTTGCTGTTTTTTCAACAATAGCTAGCACGCGAACATGAATGCAACATAAGAGCAATCTGTTTAAACAGATCCATTATCTGTGGCACCAGATAAATATTCTGTTGCAACAGAAGACTCATGTGGAATTCATGTTTATGGTTCTAGGTGCCCGTAATATGAATCAAACAGATGGGTATTGACAATTAATCTGTTGCAACAAATTAGTAATATGTTTCAATAGATAATTAATCTGTTGCACCAGATTAGTTATCTGTTTCGAAAGACAAGTAATCTATTGCAACAAAATATATATCTGTTACAACAATGTTCTTCTGTTGCAACAAATAATTATTCTGTTGCAACAGATAAATATTCTATTTTGAACAACACAATATAGCTCCTGTCTCAAACCCAAACCAAACAGATAACCCATATGTTGCTCTCTTTCTATTGATACTGGATTCAAGTTATTGAGAATAAGAAATAGACAGAATGAAAATTAAATAAGAATTAAAACGTCAAAGTGGATCAAACATAAATTTTTTATTAAAAAAAAATAAAAATACACAGGTAAAAGAAAAAAAATAATCTAATTATTATTATTATCATCATCATTATTATTTTTATTGTTAGCCGACTAATCTTCAATCGGCAGCAGCAGCGCTCACCTTCGCCTGCAGATCTCCCGCAGCATACTTACTCTGACGGCAGTCAACTCTCACTGCAGGTCATGAACCTTCTTCTGTAATTTCCTGTAATACCCGTGCCTTTTCCTAGCTAGAAATCATCTCAAGAATTCTAGGACTTACTTTGAAATGTAAATCTATTTTTGTACATCCAGTATTTTTGAGATTTTCACTTTCTATTATGTGGAAAATTGAGTTGTCTTTCCAACGATACTAATTTCGTCCAAATCCGACATCAGCTGAAGGAGTTATGGACGTTTTACTCAGAACTGTCAGAATCACCCAGGTGCGACGGCCCAGTTGGCAAACCGTCAAACTAGTGACGGACCACCACTTGGACCGTCACTTCCAAGGCAGAAGGCCCCATTCTGGTTAAGGCCTGACAGCCAAGTTTACGAACCGTCAACTTAGTGACGGACCACTACTTGGACCGTCAAAGCCATGCCAGTTGAGCCACATTCTGGATAAGGTGTGACGGATGAGTTGACGGACCACCAGATATGTGACGGACCGTCACTCCTACCATCAACCCTTATCCAGTGAAGCCCATTTCTGGTCCATGTCTGACGGGCTAAATGACGGTTCACCAAGATCTTGACGGATCATCAGTCGGACCATCACACGCCACGTTCAGTTTATTTCTAGGTCGTTTTAACAGGGGTATTTTGGTAACTTACCACTCGTCTATATAAACCCAATTACACCTGATTTCAGCCACTTTTCATCATTCTTTCACTACAAACAACTAGGGTTTCTTCCTAAATTAAATCTTCAAGACCAAGACTCAATCTTCTTCAAGAATCAAAGGATTTCAAATTCTTCTAGTTCAAAAACATCAAGAACCTTGAGTCAGTCAGGTATGCGTAGTGTTCATCTATGGACCCCTTTCGTTCATAGAGTTCAAGAACCGTGATTTTAAATGAGAAACTTTGATTTTCATGTTGCTATGTGATGTTGTTCATGTCAATGACCATTGTTTAAACTTCAGAATATTATTTTAAGATGATTTCCATGAAGTATGCATGTTTGTGATTAAAACCCATGAACTTGGGTGGTTCAAGATGATTAACATTTGTTGAGAAAACCTATGCCCAAGGTGTGCATGCAAGGTGTTTGTTAAAATTCCTAGGATGCTAGAAGTCCATATTTACATGATTTTATGATACCTAAATGACAAGTCCATATTAGCTACACACTCAATATGAATTCCATGTTATTTATGTGTTGCTATTGTTGTGGTGTGAAGCATGTGGGATAATGGAACTATAGAACATGTACACGAAATATATCCATGCTTTCCCTACCATGTTTGAGATGTTGAATAGACTCATGAAGTACACTATCCCTTACTTATGATATTATGAATTGTGGACTCAAATTTTGTGATCAAGTCATATCATGTGTGTCAGTTTCCTTCTATCTAGTCCTGGAGGTATTCGTATCCGAAACTATAGCTGTGTGCCTAGAGCCATGTCATGTTGTCACATATCTTCAGTCAAGCCACGTTTCATAGAATTTAGTCAGTCGTGTGACTCAGGAAACCTCAGAAACCTTATGATCTCAGTCAGTTATCAAAATTATTCCGTCAGTCAACGGAAATTCAGTAAACCCAGTTCATGTATAGTCAGTTAAGTCATGTTCAGTCTCTTCAGATGGGAGTAGGATTTAGCACCGAGCGAACCCAAGGATGGGAATTCACCTGCTTCAGATGAAGGTGTGATTCTTAGAAGCAATCCTTGCGTTCCAGAACTATGTAGCCAGCATAGGTTGAGACATCAACACTGCCAGCTTGAGGGTTGATGGGGCGGACATCCGCCGTTCTCTTTTGGGGACGCTGCCAAATTTGAGGGTCACTCACAGCATGTCTTTACCCATGGCACAGTATTGACACCCTTCCAATCAGGGTAGCGATTGGGTCCCAGTTTAGCTATTTTAGCATACATGGGGCATGTCGGTTAAATAACTACCTCCCACAGTTTCAGACTCAGTATCAGTAAAAGAACTCAGACAGTTCTTCAGATATCCGTATACCAGGACTGTTAGATACAGTCAAATCAACAGTCAAATCTCAGTTATAGTACGGAACTCAGACAGTTCCATCAGATTCAGGACTATCAGATACAGTCCCCCATGCTATCAAAACTACATTCTTAGCCATGTATTAGCGTACAGATTTAGCTATCACGTACTCACGATCTCAGTTACTATGTATGTATGTTTGCACTCTTACGTTCATATCAGTCAGTCAGTTAGCATTATTCATGCATGTAAACCCTTTGCATTAGCCTACCTCACTCGTATACTCAGTACTCCAGTTGTACTAACACATTTGCGCTATGGTGCTTTCTTTTCATGTTACACCATAGGTTCAGAGACACGAGTTCTAGACCAGCAGTAGCAATCGCATTCAGCACACAGAGTTGCAGTGAGTCCTCTTTATTTGAGGACGATATTACTTGATTTATTCATTTATTAATTCAGTTAGTTTTCAGTTTACGGAGTTAGTTGGAGACATGTTCCTTCAACTCCTTATTCAGACAGTACTTAGAGGTTTTCAGATTTAGTATTCAGATTCAGTTCAGATTCAGTTGTTTTGGGTATTTGCTACCCACATGGATGTCATATTTTGACAGTTTCTTTATTCAGTTGAACCTTATGACCTATTGTTTATGTTTTCCGTATTTTACAAGTATATTATGCAGTGTATAGGTACAGATATCAGTCATGAGTTAGCTTGTGATCCTTCGGAGTCATAAGCACCGTGTAGCATTCCGCATCAGAAAATTGGGGTGTTACATTTCCGCATGGCATCTCGTAAAATAGCGACATCCCACTTTGGATCAGCCATATCTAGAACACGCATAAATTGACCAAAAAACTTTTAAAAAAAAAAAGTAAAGAAAAGAATCCGGATGTAATACAACATATATTTATACAAATAGCACGAAAAAAACTTATCAAAGACAGGGAAAAATTATCAAGTCCTTGAAGAGAAAGTAGTTAAAGGTGTAACAAGAGCAAGAAATAAATAGAGCCTCTAGAGTGTAGTAGAATGAACGATTGAGTAAGGAAGGACCTATTTATAGATGATTGAACTTGAATGAGTTAGGCAAAAAGGCACAACTGTTCACCTCCATTAATGACATTCTTGATTACTGTGAAAAGTTATGACTTAATTAAATTAAGCAAAATTGTGATAAGTCATGACTTTTCAAATTATTATTATTAATTAGTTCTTTCCAAGAACCGCTTTTATTGAGTTGTGATAGCAGATTCTATATCTGTTGCATCAGATAACTCATCTGTGACAACAGATATATTATCTGTTGCAACAAATAAACAACCTGTTGCATCATATAATTTATCTGTTGCAACATATAATCTATCTTTTTTTAAAAAGAATTATCATCATATCATTAATTCAATTTTTCTTTTTTTATTATATAAATTAATAAAATAAATTTAAAAACAAAAATATTTTCTATGAAAAGAAATGTCGCCTATTTAATATTAACTTCAATTATTCAAATTAAATAATTATTTTTTTACGGTTATAAATTGTATTTTTCATTTTTTACTTATTGTTTTCTGTGAAAAATAATGACTTAATTAAATCAAGCTATTAATTAGTTCTTTCCAACAACCGTTTTTATTGGATTGTGACAACAGATTGCATATCTATTGCATTAGATAACTCATGTACGACAACAAATATATCATTTATTGCAACAAATAAACAACCTGTTGCATCAGATAATCTATCTGTTGCAACATATAATCAATCTTTTTATAAAAAAGTTATAATCATATCATTAATCCAAATTTACTTTTTTTTTTATTATATAAATTAGTAAAACAGATTTAAAAACAAAAATATTTTCTGTGAAAAAAAATATCGCCTATTTAATATTAACGTCAATTATTCAAATTAAATAATCATTTTTTTACGATTATAAATTGTGTTTATTATTTATTTTCTTATTGTTTTATGTGAAAAGTAATGACTTAATTGTAACGCCCCGAAACCTTGTCCTAAGATGTCGATGCTCAAGACTACGAGTAGCTTTAAACTAATCATGTCTGCCTTCTACCAAGTCTGAATCTCATAATAAAGGAATATATACATAAAAGACATACTATATACGGAAAAACTATCTGAATAATAATATTTGAAAAATACTAGTCTCAAAGGTCTGATGAATCAATACTGAAAATCTGAAGTAAACTAGCAATCTGACAAGGCTCTACTACTAATAACTAGAAAAGTTACTGGGACAAACCCCCCGATGACTCGAAATGTCTGAAGAACATTGAAATCGTCTATACTAGAAAGCTGAAAATCTGAATGACTAAGTCCCTAAATTATGAGGACTCACCAACTATCGGATGTAGATGGAGATGCTTGAAATCACTCACGCTGTTGAGACTGAGCACCTGAAGCTACATTATGAAACAATGTAAAACATAGAGGCATATATAAATTAATACTTTGAGGTTGTACTGAGTATATGGGGTGAAATACATATGTAAAACAAAATATCAATCATCATCATCATTTGTAAAACAATGCATACAATTTAGTTAATTTCTTAACATTAGGAAGTCATCCAAAGAGTATAGGAAAAAAGAATATTATTGTACCCGACCCGCTAAACCACACGAACAACGTGCCTCTTTTGTCCAGTTTAACTGAACATTCACAAACACGCCTATACACACTTTGCTGCTGCAGACACACACACACAGAGACAGAAAACATGGCGTCTGTTGGCTCCGGCGAGTTACAATCGGCTAACATATTCATACCGCAGGAGTGGTCCGATGCCGCCGATACAATAGCTTATGACTCCAACACTTCGCCGGCGCCGGTTGCGCTTGTTTGCGGTCCTAAAAATAGCGGCAAAACCACTTTGTCTCGTCTCCTTGTTAACGTTCTTCTTCAGAGGTATCTCTTATGCATTTTATCAAACATGTGGTGGTCAGCTAGTAAAGTTAATACTTTAGCTAACATTACGAGTATAGAAGATAATATAAGTACTTATCATGATTTTCTTTACGAGAGTCAACTTGACTAATTTTCGGCGCTAAATTGAATTAGAATGATTCAATATTTTGGATTTGAAATTTAGACATTCGAAAACGATATGGAAAATATTATAAGTTGCAATTCTCCTTTCATATTAATATGATGAAAAAGCACATCTTAAAATGTTGGTCAAAAGTTCATGCAGTTTAACTCTTGAGAAGCAAAGTGTTACAAGTAAAAGGGAACAGAGAGGGTAGTTTGTATGTTTACTGAATTGACGGACGTGTAAAATGTATTGTATATTGCCCGAATGAATCATTGCTTATCTATTTTGTTTTTGCAAGTTTGAAATTTGAGAATGTGCTTGTTGGAATTGCTCCTTCTTTTGAGTCTGCTTTCTTGTTTCCTTTGTTTTTTCATCAAAAATAATAATAAAAATCAGTATATATAATTTTGAGCTATTGTAAAGTACTCAGATTGGATAATAATTCAAGTATTAGACGTATGTGAGACATACAGGTTGTAAATGGATTTTACGGACTATACATCTCTCATTTAATGCTCCAACCTGAATATTGAAGCTGAGAGTGAACTTACCACTTCAGATATATTTCGAGTAGTGTTGTCTGATCGTTCTGCTTTCTTATTTCATTGTTACCTTAAAATGTTGTTGATGGTTTAAAAAGCTAGTTCATATCAATTTGAAAACATAAGATAGCTCAATGAAAAACAAGTGTATTTAAACAATGCCATTACCTGTAATTTTTGTTTTGGCTCGTTTTCCTTCTTTTTCCATTGTTATTTTGGTCCATTGTTTGGAATATGCTTACTTGCAAATATAAAGATACTTAGTTTAGTTTTACTTTATTAGCATTCATCGTAAATGTTTTTGGGATTTGGTACAATCAATTTCCAAAACCAAGTCCAACTCGCACAATGTCTTGCAAAGAACCAAAACCCCACAATCATTTTATCCAAAACCGGAAACCAAATCCAATTCCCTCTGAAAATCCATTTTATATTCCAGTTAAGTGTTATTAGAGTACAGTAATACACTGGTACTGTGCAGTCCTATTAACAATTTAAAAACCTTCTGTTCCTACCGTTCTTTGTAAAAAAGAAGCTTTGTGTTCCCACTAATTTTCCTCTGCATATAGGTACTTGTGACGACCACAGTTTTTTCATATATTAGATCATCCAAAATATCTATGAAAAAATATTTAAAATTTCGACCTTTTCAATTGCTAACGAAAGAACGAAATTTGGGTGTATACCAATACCTATTACTTGTAAAAAGATGGTGGTTGGAAGAAATAACTCTCATGGTCTAGAATAAAGAAGAGAATCCTTCGGGACATTAAATTCAAGGATTGCACATTATGTTCTAGATTAAGCATGTCTAATTTAGGAATAATCGATAGGGTAACAGAAAAGACAACTAGGGATTCGTTGGGAATTTCAAATCTTTGGAAGATACTTATTTCGGATGGGTCGAACCAATAGGATGAAGCAAATGAGTTCGGCATCATGAATTTTTCACTGCACATTGATTGTCCTTGAGAGGCGCTGTATCCTTGTTGTCTGAATTGAATAATGAGCGACAGCCATTCTTCCATGTATACTGATACTTGTGGATGATAGCATTTTTCTGTTATTACCTTTCCCTGTTCATGAGAGTCTCTGTGTCCTTTTTTCTGAATTGGATAAGTATAACCTGTTGATCATAGTAGGTTTTGAGAACTTTGATTACAGAAGCACAAGTTCAGATAATAAACTATTTGGCTTTTCAGATATAAGAAAGTAGCTTATTTGGATACAGATGTTGGGCAGACAGAGTTTACTCCACCTGGTTTGTTATCCCTTACTACAATTGACAAAATAACTTCAGGTATTATTCCTGAACCGTTAGATGTTTGTGTTTTAGCTTTTCCAGTGATGCTTTTGTTCACTTTCGTCTCTTTTCTTGTCTTTCTGCATCAGATCTGTCAATTCCATGCCTAAAAACTCCCGAGAGGTATAATTACTGAACCCATGTCTTGGAAAAGCAAAGTTCTGTCCCATATATTCACTTTTGTTGTTACCTGGTTAACTAGCAAAAGGCATGCTTAAAATTTGCTACTCTTTTCGCTCTATTCTTGGAAGAATTTAGAACCCTTCTTCTCCCCTTCCACTCTCACCTTCTTTGTACTGGTACAGGAAAATCTAGGAAGAGTGGTAAGATATACTGATTTTTTTAACCATGTCCAATATGATATTAATGGTCTTTTCATGTAAAGAGGGAATATTTAAATGGAGAAACTAGATTCCAATAGCAAACATACTTAGCATTTGAGATCATGTGCATAGGTTTAGTGTTATTGTGAGCTGCTCTGTGCAGCTTACATCTGGTAATAGGTTTCTTGTTTAGCAGAGAATACTGGCACTTGAATAGTTAAGAGTGTCTGTCCTCATTCACATTGGATATTGTCTAGGTCTGGCTTGAAGAGAGAGATATCTTATTAGTAAGTTGCATTAAACTGGAAAAGCTACTTCCTTTTGCCTTTGGGGATTCTGTAAGCTAAGTTGTGCGTAAGCTGTGTAGTTGAAATACATGGCACTTGAATGAAAGAAATTTCATCCTGTTAGCAAGGCCGAAATTTGCTTGTTGTTGATTTCGACTCCAAAAATTTTGTTTCAGATGCTTCTTTTTTGGTGACATTTCCTCAAAAAGGGATCCCAAGACATATTTGGCTTGCATTTTTGCCTTGTATGATCACTACCAGAAAACATACCTGTTGAGCATAGGCGGAAGTCCTGGAAATGCTGCGGTGCCCCTCGTTATTAACACAACTGGCTGGGTGAAAGGCAAACTTTACTTGCTTTCAAATTTATTTAGGCTAGTGTGGTCCCTTTTTTTCATTTATCGGGTCACAATTTTTATGGTCAATCCGACTTTGCTTACGTCTTATAGGTATTGGCTATGACATTCTTGTGGATATTATCAAATACATCTCTCCTACCCATGTTGTTAAGATTTGCATATCAGCCGTGAGCAAGAATCTTCCGGCTGGTGCATTTTGGTTGGATGATGATAATGGTGCTGTTGCTACTCTAATTGAGGTCAACTCTGCTCGTCAGGACTCTTTTAACAGATCGTATGAGTTTATCTTTTCTCTCTTCTTAATTCTTACATCAGAAAATTTAAGTCATCTTTCTTGTAAATTGAAAATAATTCTCTTAGACAGATGTTTTCCCTGTACATTATTACCTCTTTATCTTAGCCCTTAAAATGACGGAGAGAGAGAGAGACATAGAGACAGAGAGAAGGGAGAGAAAAGAAAAACACTAACAGATTACACACCACATGTCAGTTCATATTCCTTCAACAAATTTCAGAATTTATCCTTAATTGGCGGAGTTGTCTGTGCTCCTTCAACAATTCATATCTTCCTTGTTTCTTAGTCCTCTGATGTGTTTTCCAGGGTTCTTGTACAGAAGGATGCACGTCTTCTGCGTGATCTACGTGTTATGGCCTATTTCAGACAATGCTTTCCAAGTGATATGAAGATCACAACAATCAAGGAACTCTCTCGAGCATTAGCTGCCCATCCTCCATACGAGATTCTTATATCAAGTATCAAAATTAAACATCTTCATTGTGAGGTAGGTTCAGCAATGGTGAATGATCTGCTCTAGATAATGCGTTGTTACTTTGATAGCGGCCAAGAACATTTCCATCCATATCTGCTGGATCTTCTGGCCTAGGGCGCTTTCCATTCTCCCTTCCTCCTTTTCTTATATATTCATTAAGTTAACCATTATTCCAGTCTCATTCAAACAAGTACGTCTAGATATTTCTGTCATGTTTTGATTAGTACTCTATCTGTATACCAGGTTCCAAAGAGTGAGGTTTTCTACAGCTTGAATGCAACTATTGTTGGCTTGGCAGTTGATTCTGAAGATTCTGAAAATTTTCCTGACTGCATGGGCTTGGGTAAGTTATTGCAACAAGATTCCCACATTTGTGAGCGAAAATTGCCTGCTTGTTGACCTCGGAACTGCCAGTTTGCTTCTTTTGAATGGACAATTAGTTTCTTTCTTTGTCTAGGAGGTCTTCAGTATTTTTCAAACGGTGACAATGTTCATATATGTGGAATTTTAAATGTTTAGCTATAGATAGGGTAGTGAAGAACCATGAGAGCGAGAAACATGAACATGTTGTGGCTGACCTAGTTTTAAAATGAATACAGTTAGTAAAATGTGTTATGCCCTATTTCATCACTTAATATTGATCTTGCTTGCTGGATCCATTTCTGCAACATTAAACATGGTAACTTTTATGTGATGATGCAGAAGTTTGTGTTATTATTACTGATTGCCCGCAGCGAACTATGTTTGACACTCCTAGCTCTGCTTCCTATTTAGCTAGAGGATTTTTGCAATGCACAACCATAGAACTAGATCTAGACATGTCTCGTTACTGTGAATGACAATGTTTATGTTTCTAATAAGATTAAACTTGATGTTGTTATTGGATGCCGATTCTTCTCATTGTTTCCTTTCTGTCCCTGCTTAAAATGATTCAGGAATAGTGCGTGCCATTGACACTTTCAAGCGTGTACTCTATGTAATTACCCCTGTTCCAAAAAGCAGTTTGCAGAAGGTGGATCTTCTATTGCAGGGCTTTATCGAGATTCCGACTTGTTTGTTGCAAGTAATTGTCAATCTATTCCCCTGTTCCTTGTCTGCTCCTTTTCTTTGCTTTGCTTATGTTTCTTGTTTATTTGTATGACTTATGCTGAGTAAGAAGAATTAGAACACAAGACATATAAGGTGTAAAGGACACGTTTTAGATCAAACGGTATTAAGGAAATAATAGAAAACATGGAAATGTGACATTGCATGCTGTCTTATTCGCTGGCGTGATTTACTGGAAAATTATGAAGTTTCACATCCTGCATCCTTTTGTTTGCAGTATATTATAACTAGCCTCTGTATTTAGAAGGTTGAAAGATAGCTTGTTTATATACAATTGCCAAGAAAGCTAGTTTTTTCCTGGTATGATGCTAGCCCCATCGTTTTCCAATTAAGAAATGATGACCATGACATATTTTTTCCTCTAATATTTTATAATAGTTAGAGGGGAGGGAGAATTACATCATGGAATTCAATCCTTCATCACAGGTGACGGATGATGGGCTCACACCGTGTGAGATGCCCACAAATCCCTAGGATGGCTTGCCTAGCTTGAAACTTGAACTTACCAGAATGCAAAAAAAAAAAAAAAAGAAAAAGAAAAGGAGAATAAGAACATTTTCAGGAAGTACTAGAATTGTGTGTAGTTTGCATGGTAGGCACATCTGTTGATGAAACTGTATTACACATACATGATCTGTTCTTTTTGCTTAGGGCTAATGATGTTGAATAAAGCATTTTAAAATGAAGAGGACAACTTCTGGGGAATTGAGTTACTGAGGATAACTGCTTGTTCATTTTTACTTCTCAAATTTTGTTGACTTTCTTTTCAACTGTAAGTCTTTCAACTTGTGCATGATATGAGAAAGAATGAGAATTGTGATTGTTTGATAAATTTTCTGAATACTTCATCCAATTCTTAGGTACAAGGTTGCACCTCACCTTACATGTCTGCCGATGTATTGCCTTCAGCTTAGGCAATAACTGGGGCGTGCCTATCTGGATAACTCACTCTATCTTGTACAGCTTAGTAGCAGTCATTCAAGAAGGTTGTTTATGCTAAGTTATATCTACTTCTTTGACAATCACCTTATTTAAAAGGTAGATTTAAGGAACTTATGAACTTGCTTTGTAAAACGTAATTAAGTTCAGTATGACCAATGTGTCTTTGTTGGGTAGAAAACTTTCTTCTTGTTATGTACAATTTAATCTGTCGGAATCATCTTGTTATTTTGAAATTTCTGGTCATCCTAGGTTTGGTTGCTTTACCATTTATGATGGTTTGACTCACAATCACTATACTTGATTTGTATCCTCGCCTATGGCATTCTCCGATGAAAACCTTGGGGAGTTGGAGAAGCTTGTCTAAAGTTTGATTTTGGCTTAGAAGCGAAGATTGGAACTATAGCAATAGCAGCTCTTATCAAGGCGTTAGCATGAATCTAATGTTTTGAACGAGTATTTCATCCCCTCATATAAAAGAGAGTAAATGAAACGAAAAAAAAAAAGAAAAAATGATTCTAGTAAATTGAGGTTAGGAACCAAATAGATGTCTCTGAGTGGAAAGATAAGTAATGCATGAGAGAATTAGGACCATTTTTATGCTCATTCTCACCTTCTACTGTGCTCGTTTTATTAACGTCTAAATTACATTATCTTCTAAACGAGCATGTATACAACTGCTGTCAGTGAAATTCCTGTCATAGCATCTGTTGAAACAAGTCTGAAATAGATGGTTTAAGGTAGGTACTATATTACAAATGTATAAACATCTAGATGCATTTACATTTAACAAAAACTATTTCTTCGTTTCTCATAGTAATACTCCTGTGAGTCCATAATGCCTTTTGCTGGATTATTTCAAAGTTACCTGGTTCCAAGCCAATTTCACCTGCAAAAAAGCAGTATTGATCACTGCCTGTAGATCGATCCAACACTGGAAGAAGCTCTCTCCTTCTTCCAATCAAGCAGCAGAAAGTTTCAGGGCTAGTTAGATGCTTTGACAATCTAAATTCTTGCTAAAATAATTTCTAGTGCTAGATTTGTTCAAACTAATACCTATTCGTTACATATCCATGATGGGTTCAGTGAATATACTAGCATGAAATAGAATATTACCTGAAGGACCTCAAGGCTCTGGGTAATGAGAAGTAAAGCTCCGAGTAAATGCCAAAGCTGAACCCTTCAGGGCTCCTTCCAAGACTGTACATCCTAAATGTGGAAGAAGAACAGCAGAGGGGGAATGATGAATGGGTACACGTATGTTCTCAAATTCAATGACCTATGAAATATTCAAGTTAGTTGTTGCATCATCTTGGTAACCAGGCCCTTAAGAGCGCAATCACAAAAAACAGTCAGCAATCTTCTGCAGACTTCTAGGAGCATTAAGCTTCCGGTGATGAGGGAACTGACAATTGACATGAAGCATACAAAGCAAAAAGTTGATTTCTGAAAACGCGATCAAGAAATTTATAATTGGAGCCAACTTTTAGTTAAAGGAGAATATGAAGGATTCTGTAGCTCTTGAACACTCATCTATAAAAATTTTACACCACGAATAACACTATATAACTTTCTAATTCTTCTCAGTTCACAGCTGTAAGACAAATTGTAGTACCTCTGGATTTCAACTAAGAATAGAAATCACTACGGAAGAATCACCTCTTTTGGATAAGAGTCATGCATGTGCAACCCCTGTTGCTGTATCAGCGTTTCTAAGCTCCCGCAGATGTTGAGCAATCTCAGTCAAGAGTTTTGTCCCTTCTCCACCCCTCTGTAATGTCATGGCGGCGTGTTTCAAGAAGCCACTTTCTGCTTCAACAGCTCTCAATCTCTCTCTAAGTAGAGACACTTCTCTTGTAAGTGTAGCCTTATTGTCATTTCCTAAAAACATCACATGACATTTAGTATCTGTAGTCTTGCTTTCATCAAGAATGAAAAGAAAAAGAAGGCTGGTAAATAGGGTAGCAAAGACTCATATGTACCTTTCTCTTGAATCACATTTGATTCTGGCACATGAGATTCAACATCAGGAGGCATTTTTATCTTCTTTTCAAGGTTTGCTAACAAACCCTGCAGATGAGATTTCTCTTTCTCAAAATCAAGGTTTGATTCATCGGCATTTCCCTCTCTGTATTCCCCGGGATGTTCAATATGGAACTTGCTTACTCCATTCTGATCTACTTCACGAGGGCTGCCACAGTCAGATCTTTCATCATAGGATGATGCAGACTGAGATCTCAACTCTTGATAATCATCATCTGCATCAACTTCACAGACCTCACTACCGACTTTTTTGATAATTCCGTATCTCTCCCTGTAGGTATCGAGTTCAGCCTCCAAGACCTTTATCTCTTCCTCTCTCTTCATAACCAAGTCTTTCATGACTTGCAAGGCCTCTTGGTCATATTCTGCCTGCTCTTCCATCATTCTCTGATACTGCAGGGCTTCCATTTGTACAGCAGCCTTCTCTGCTTGCAAACGTGTGATCATGGCCATGGCATTGTTTGCTGCAACAGCAGAGGCACTTCTTTCTTCATCCAATTCCATGTATAATTCCATGAGAGACTTTCTGTCCAGACGAACCTGTCTCTTCAAGCTATGCAAGATGTCATCATCCGCTTCGTTTACTACACTTGTGTCATTAGCATCTGAGAAGAATTCACTCTTATCACCACCCAATTTTCTGGGCTTATAAGGCCACTTAGGACTGGCTTGAGCAGAGTCTGTCAATGGAATCCCAAAGAACTTGTTTCTTGCAGAACTTGGGGTTTTGCAAGATTCATCATGTATGTCCTCGGGATCTGGTAGCAGCGGGACAGTAGCAGCTTTAATATCCTCTGTACCTGCTACACATTGGACATATTAGTTCTCTCAACTCCTCACCTCAGTTTCAACCTCTCCCCGGAATGACTAAATCAACCAGCTAGTGGAAAATTGATTTGTGCAAATAACGTAGGTATATAAACTTCAGGTGTTAGACAATGTAGCTTGGAAAAAGAAAGAGAGTTAAAAGTAGAATAGACTATGCAAGAGGTGAATTTTGAGCCACTTCCTCTGCTTGCATTATTCTTTCTTTCTTAAAGCGAGTACCATGCACCAAAAGACCACGGACTGGACAACATAATGAAAGAAATCAAAGACAGATAAAGGGCAAAAATTATAAACCCCACCCCACCCCCCGGTATAATAACTGTCCCCTTCAACAATGAGAGTCTTGTATGTGGGCTATCAGAGAATGAGGTTGTTAGTCATCTTGATTATTGCAAGGATTTAAGTTATATACACCGACAGTTGTCAATGTAGCAGAGTTAGGATGAAAGAGCTTCTTTCTTTGTTCTTTCTCTTTTCACCTCAATACAGATAGTGAAGAAAACATGAAGCCAAAGAAACAGTCAAGACAAATAGGTACCTGCATTCTGGTGACCCTCATCATCTGGAAGAACCGATTCATTATCTGAGGTAAACTTGAGCTTTGTGTACTGGATATGAGGCATCTCCATACTGCTTGATCCCTCATTTTTCCACGTTAAGGGAGAGCGAGGAGATGAGGCAGGAGCTTGAGAAAAACGATTTCCATTTATGGATAGGTTCCTGGCATATTTAGTGCTCAACTTCAGACGCTCCCCACAACAAGAACAGTTCTGAACGACATCAATTCCAGCTTTGATCACCTCTTCTTCATTCTTCAGTGATTTTATCAACATTCTCTGTTCATCATCCATAAAACAATCAATGTCCTTGTGCAAAATCCCAACTAATGACTTGTACTTATCACAATCAGAATCTTTCTCTGTTGCAAAAGAGAGAAGACAGCCTTCACACATGTTCCTTATATCAGAAAGCTTCTTGTGGACATGACAATATGCGAGGGAGGAGATGTCCTTCTTGTGACCCTCACAAATGGAATCATTGTAATAGAAACTGGAGTTCCTCTGAACAAAAATATGATCGATCCTGGTGCAGAGCAAGCAGGGGACTTTCATTTCAAAGAACTTGGCAAATTCATTGGTGAAAAGTGCAAGAAAGCCATCAATGAAAAGAATAATGATCATCACCCATTCAAGAACCGCATATACAATGAAAAACCCAACTGTCCCTAACTTTTGTTCAACCAAATGCTTGAAAGATCGCGAAGCCATTCTTTTTACCTTAATTTTTTTTGTCTAATTACAAACACCCCTAACGAAATTCAAGACAAAGATTGATGATCCAAAAACAAGAAATGAAATGAGATAGATCATGATCTTGGTGGCTAAAGTAAAGCCAAGATCATGATCGTACTCTTAGTTTTTGTCTAGTATCTGTGAAAAAAAGGAAGAACGAAGATTTTCCCTAATGCAAAACTTCAAAAAAATTCTTTCTTGTTTAACTAATTAATAGGAAAGTGGTTGGCGGATCAATTAACTAAATTAACGGTGGTGCCTTCGAAGCATGCACGACAGAGAAAAAAATAATATGATTTGATGTAAATAATAATTGCAAATACTATTTTGGAGTGTCCTTACACATATTCAATAATAAAAGACAAGAGGGAATTGCTCGGACGGTAAACACTTCTCACTTTCAATTCGAAGGTTGTGTGTTCGAGCCACCAAAGATTCAAAAATAGGTGGGAGCTCCCAAGAAGGGTTAAAAAATAAAGTTAATTTGGGAATAATTAAATGATACAAACAATAGTGAAAATGACTTTTTGTGATAAACCTAAAATTAATTGAAGTATATATAATTTAAGTAAAATAGAAAAGATTATACCACCACTAAAATTTATTCTTAACTAATTTTAGTAGAAAATGTCTCAAAATTGTTTGCAGATTGTGTCAACATGATTTTTTGATTTCTTTGCTTGTGAATGTTAAATTTATCTATGATTATCAATTATTTCATCACTTAAATATTTACCTATTATGTTAAACTTGTACTATTACTTTATATTTGACATTAATATGATTTTAAAATTATTTGAAATAAACATATCTCCCACATATGGAACAAAAGAAATACTTTAGTCAAATTGAACATTGAACATATGTTGTGACTTGTTGACTATCACAAAAACTAAAATCAAAATTTATAAATGTATAAGAAACCAAAAATACTACATCTTAACTTTTGGTACTCTTGATATGCCGAAGGTTATTTACGTCCTAATGTTTGACTCCAAATTCCAAACAATCTACTTCATATTTCCCAACACAAAGGAAGTACATATAAGTTCACTGATTAAATAAAAAAAAGCAATCAATTGAATGTAGGTGAAAAAGGGAGAATTGATCAGATAGTAAGTATCCTTCACTTTCAATTGAAGATTACGAATTCAAATCACCAAGGAAGCAATAGGAGTGAAGGCTCCTAAGGAGGAGTTAATACCCTTCTTTCTAGTGGCCGAAGCAAAAAACAAGAGTAGCATATGACAAAATTAACTAACCTAACATAACTTCCATTTTAAGAATTATTTGTACCTTTCTAAAATTTTAAATACAAAATTATCAATTAATGATTCAGTATTATGCAGGCACAATAATAATAGTAATAACAAATAATGTGTTAAAAAATAAGAAGGAATAAAGAGGAGTAGAGAGAACAGAGAGAGTAATTCTTATTTCTAGATCTCTTGATGGGATGAATTACAATGAAATAAAACTCCTTTATTTATAGGGGAAAACTAATCTTGAGGTTTGTAACTTTTTCATAAATTGATATACGCAATATATGATAAAGTAGGTATTCACCATATATGGTAAAGTAGACATTCACTATATATGGTATATTTATAACACTCCCCCTTGAATGTCTAATTGATAGATAATGTGTCTCGTTAGAACCTTACTAGAAAAAATCAGTGGGAAAAAAATCTAGTTAAGGAAAAAAAATACACATCTCTAATAATACGCATATAGGCTGCCTTATTAAAAACCTTATAAGAAAAACTCAATGGGACAAATCCTCGTAAGGAAAAAAGAGCACAACGCGTATTAACTCCCCCTAATGAGATCATCCTTGAACCTTTGCATCCGACCTTGTACACCATCTTCTTGAAAGTTGCAATTGAAGGAGACTTGGTGAATAAAACAGCCACATTGTCACTTGAACGGATCCGTTGCACGTTAATATCACTATTATTTTGGAGCTTATGTATGTAGAAAAGTTTTGATGAAGTGTTCTTCATTCTATCTCCTTTATGAATTCTTCATTAAGATGTGTTATGCATGTTGCATTATTTTCGTATAAAATTGTGGGTACATTGTCACATTTCACGTCACATTTTTCTCTAATGAGATGTCTCATGGATCTCAACCATACTCATTCTCGGCTTGCTTCATGAATAGCTATTATTTCATCATGGTTAGATAAAGTGTCTAGATAGACTGCTTTGTATATCTCTAAGATATGACAGTATCTCCATATGTGAACACATTGTATGTTTAAGACTGAGATTTATGCGGGTTAAATAAATACCCAGCATCAACATAACCAATAAGATCGGGACTGCAATCTTTAGAATAAAACAAACTCATGTGTTTGATCTCATTTCGATGTCTCCTAGTAGGAGTAGAAATATACCTTGCTAACATATTAACCGAAAAGGCTATAGGCCTTTTAGTATTTGCAAGGTACATGAGTACACCAATTGCATTAAGATATGATACTTCATAACCAATTCAAATTGATATATTTCTCATTTCAACAAATAATCTATTTGCTTTAGAAAACTCTCCAAGAGTTTCAATAATTTTCAAGCTATAAGCTTATACAATATACAGATTCTAAATAAGTTTTCCAGAAACTTTTATATACTTCAAGCATTTTGAATCCTTAAATGTTTTTCACATAAGTTTTGTCAAGTGACAATATCCAACATTTCATGAGTGACATCTTCAAGTGTCTAGACTGCAAATCAAATAAGTTTTACGCTTACCAAAATGCACCCTTTCATGTCACTTGATAACGTTTCTACGTCAGCATGCTTAAATAAACATAGAATTCAGATCCTCCTAATCTTCACAATATTGTGCCAATATTGTATCAAAGATATCGTCGATGATATATCATTTTATATCGATTCATAATGTGACATAACATTTTGAGATCTCATCACTTCATTATTTTTTAGGTACCTGAACTTTTCATAAGATTTTATGAAGTGTTATGTCGTAGACTCTTCAAAAGCGCATTGCCTTCTTATTATGATTATTTGCTCCTTATCCTTTTCAAGGATTATTTCATTTGGAAGCGATTGGTCTATCATGCTTCACGCACGCATAGACTTTATCCTTTAAAGACATAAAATAGGAGAACTTGCAGCTAAATATGAGATACTTTCGACATTTGACTTGAATTATCTTTTGATAAGGATCTGATGGTTATTCCTAACATATTTCATAGCTGCTTATAATCTCCCCTTATTTTAGGAAAACTAACATACATCCTCCATCTTCTTTGAGGAATCTATCTTTGTCCATCATGGTATATTTATTAATCGTATACCGCACATCAAAACTATTAGATGGAATAGTTGGCTCGTGACCTTAAATCAATTGAGAGGGAAGAAATAATCATAATATATTGGTCTAATACATACAAGTGCTATTGTATGCAATATATCATATTTCATATCAATACATGAAACTTTGTTCTCATTAGTAATGGTTCAGCTATTTATTGAAGACATTCAATATTAAACCATCATCATCAAGATAAATTATCTTATTACACAATCTAAAAATTATGCTCAATTTATATTAAACAAGTAACTTTATGAATGTCAAACGTAGGTTGACCATGAATGTACGTGTGATCATCTTATTGATGCATCTTTTCAACAATCCCTTCTCTCTCTCAATTTCAATTTTACTCGTCACAAAAAAGTAATCATAATCATGTATTTCCCTTCTCAATTCGACTACATGCATCGCCGAGCATCGATACAGAAACAGACCGATGTTTCTACGATGCTCGCTAAGCATGTGTTCTTTAGCAAATTTGAATCCACTGAATCCAATCCCAACGACGCAAACATGGTGTTTTCCCCACTCTCTATTCAAATAATTCTCGGGCTTATTGCTGCTGGTTCAAGTGGTGATACATTGAACAATTGTTGAGTTTTCTCAAATTCAACTCTGTTGATGAACTTAACTCTGTTTATTCTCGGATTATTGCCAATGTTTTAGCCGATGGAAGTACAATGGGAGGTCCTCGTTTGTCCGTTGCTAATGGCGCTTGGATTGATCAAACTCTGGATTTTAATCCTTCTTTCAAACAAGTTATGGACAATGTTTATAAGGCTGCTGCTGCTTCTGTTGATTTTCAGAACAAGGTTAGTCTCAAAATTGCTAATGTTTGAATTTATGTGACAGTTTTTTCTTCACAGTATTTTGAATTATTAATTATTAGGATTTAGAATACTCTTTACCAGATTAGACATGACATGGAGCCACTATTTGATAGAAAGGTGTAGAGAACGCGAATTAGGGTAGAGGATTAGTGGGTAGGAGTGCGTCTGTAATAGTAGGTAGGAGTGTTGTGTTTGTGGTTTCTTGTTCGTAGTGTTCTATGATGTTTGTGATCTCGAATAGATAGTTTATCGTATTTAATCTGTCGATGCCTTATTTCTTTTATTATCTAGCGGTATGTTATCCCATTTTTTTGTTAATTTTATGTTTTTTGTTTTTTGTTTGGTATACTATTATGTGTTTGAGCGGGGGGTTTATCAAAAACGGCTTCTCTGTTTAGTGGTTATCCTCCCCCGGACGATTGTTGTTGTAAATTGTATGTTAAAATCTTTAATTATTCTACTTTTCAATTCACTTTTAAAATGGAATAGTTTTACTCGTAAAATTCCAAATGTTTAACAAAATACTGTAAGCATGTTGATTGACAGAATATTTTCAAATCAGTAAGCACATAAGAAATATTTACGTCCTTATCGCAAGCTTTTACAATAAGATTGCGAACAAATAAATCTAATATGCAACTATATTCTGTTAGCCCGGTTGATTTTTATATATGTTCTCTGTTTGGTCTGATTTTATGTTATTTTTTTTAAAATCAAGGCTGATGAAGTTGCCGCTGAAATTAATAAGTAGGCTGAAGAGAAAACGAATGGTCTGATAAAGAAGATTCTTCCTCCTGATGCAGTCGATGGCACGACAAGTCTGGTCTTGGGGAATGCACTATATTTCAAAGGAGCCTGGACTGAGAAATTGAATGCATCAGATACAAAAGATCACGAGTTCCATCTCTTAAATACCGGAGTATCTGTTCAAGCACCCTTTATGACCCGCAAAAAATGGCAATACGTGAAGGTGTATAATGGTTTCAAAGTATTACGTCTTCCTTATAAACAAGGTGAGGACAAGCGATTTCTCAGCATGTATATGTTTCTCCCAAATGATCGTGATGGATTACCGGCTTTAATGGAGAAAATTAATTCAAAACCTCGATTCTTAGATCAACATGCTCCCTTACAACAAGTTAGGGTGCGCAAGTTTCTTATTCCTAAGTTCAAAATATCTTTTGGAATTGAAGCTTCTAAGGTTCTAAAAGGACTCGGCCTCACATTACCTTTTATAGGCGGTCTCACTGAGATGGTGGATAATAATTTCCCTCTAGCAGTTTCAAAAGTTTTTCACAAGTCATTTATTGAAGTAAATGAGGAAGGTACCGAAGCAGCAGCTGTTACTTTTGCTACAATGCTATGCGGTTCCTCTATGATGATGGTTAAAGAGGAGGAGATAGACTTTGTTGTTGATCATCCCTTTTTGTTTTGTGAAAGATGAGATTTCTAGTGCTGTTTTGTTCATGGGGACTCTGTTGAATCCTTTTGCTGTTTAGCATGTTGCTTCACTACTTTCATTAATCAACTTTATTTAGGAGTTTGTTGATGTTACGTTTATTTTAGTAGTACGAATTTCAAAGTATGTTTACTCTACTGCCTCAGATTGTTTACAGTAAGTTCTATTTCGTTTTTTGTCACTTGTTATAGAACTTATATGAGCGAAAACCTTGGGTGAATTGGTAAGATATACTGATATTTTTAACCATGTCCAATATTGATGTTAATGGTCTTTTCCTCAAAGAGGGAGTATTTTTTTAAATGGAGAAACTAGATTCCAATAGCAAACATACTTAGCATTTGAGATCCTGTGCATAGGTTGAGTGTTTTTGTAAGCAGTTAATTCTTTTAATTTTTTTCAATGTTTCTTGTTTCGTATTCTGGTAATACTAGTGTAGGTCCTCATCTCCTGCACATTGGTTATTGTCTAGGTCTGGCTTGAAGAGAGAGATGCCTCATAATAATAAATTATGAAGTATGAAATATATTATTATATACAGTCCCTTTATTAACAAACTATAAAAATGAAAAAAGAAAATTAATTAAAAAGAAAAAAATCTCAGGAGGCGGCAAAAGAAGAACCTGCTTATGTTAAAAGCAATTTAATTACTCACAGTTAACCTTATTAGAGTAGGAAAAGCGTTGCTTAAGTACTAAGCCACTTTTCACGTTACTAGTTTAAAGTAGGTGCATTGGACGTGTATCAAGCGTTAGTTAAACATAAATATATATACAAAATAAATTTTCGTGTGTAAGTCATTTTACTAAGTACAAAATTTTTAAAAAGATAATATAAAATTTTGAAGATAAAAAAATTAGTTAAATTAAAGAACTCAGTCATTATATTTCTTTCCTACTTCTAGACGCACTTTATTTTTATGAAGTGTTATTTTTATTCTTGATATTCTATATTTTTATCAAAATTGAAGGCAATTTCGATATAAATCATTGTCAAAATTAGACAAACAAATTAAAATGAAGAAAATATGATCTTTTAAAGTTGTCTGAAAATCTTCACTGGGTATTATAATTCTATTGATTAACATGATAAATCAACTACCTTTGATGTCTCTGTGGTGAATGACTTGGATACAAAAAC
Organism: Capsicum annuum; assembly: GCF_002878395.1. Lineage (NCBI taxonomy): Eukaryota > Viridiplantae > Streptophyta > Magnoliopsida > Solanales > Solanaceae > Capsicum > Capsicum annuum. Next base: position 248,730,196 of record NC_061113.1, read on the forward strand.
CAATAAATTACAATTGAAGTTGTAATATATGAAACATTAAATTCATGATTTAAATGATAAAAGTATATGTTTTTTTTAATTTCGGTATATGTGTGTTGCACTTATATCTTACATCAAATAATTAGCACCTCCTTTATAAATATAAAAATCATCTCGCAAAACTTCGTAACAAGAAAAAAAAAACTATAATTAATTAATAGTATATTTTTGACATAATTTCTGAAATTTTAGACAGCCAACAATAGGGTATTATAATAAGAAATAAGGAAGAACTGCAACTAACTTTAGACTTGAAGAACTTTCATGCAAAGCAAAGAAAGAAATCCAAAAGCATTATATTTCCACTCAATTTTCTAAGATTTTAATATTCTTTAATTATTGTTTTCAAATTTGTCTTTTTGTGTGCTACTTCCTATCAATTACATTCTATCTTTAGTGGATTAATAACAAATATAAAGTAGTTGCTTACCGCTCAATTCAAACTTTTTTATCCAAGAATTTTCACATTATAATTGATTTAACTTGACTTGTCTTGATTGTCTCCAAGTCTAATTGAACACTCATACATCACTTATCTACAACAAAATAAGCATAATCGAGATTTCAAATATCATAATAATAGCATTAAACATAAACTTTAGGCAAAAGTTCGATCGAACATTCGTATATCACCTGTATTAAGCAAAATAATAATAATATTTAGTAATACAAGAAAAACTACAACAAAATAATACGTTAGCAAAATATTAAAATAATAAGACTAAACCTAATCATTACAGATCCCAGCTAAACATTCATCTATCACCAGAAACTACGACAAAATAATACAAATAATTGAAATATCAAAACAATTACTCTTCTAAAACTCTGTACATAAAATTTTCATGCAGAAACTAATAGTTAACCAGACATATATATGTTCACAGAGATACATCTAATACATAATTAAAACGGATCAACCAGACTAAACATTCAACAGAAAGCAAAGAATAGGAGATTGACAATTTAAAGTAGCTTTGCATTTGCACACATACGAATCATCTAAACAATAATGTTAATAGTAGCAGTTATATAGAACAAAAGACAGACACAACGCTAGCTTAACTATCTAATAAACCTTTACCCAAATCTGATTAAGTACTCCATAACCTTCTATCTAAGGCCATATTCGATAAGATGAAAGGACATTATGTCCATTCGATACAACATACCAATCTAATCCCTCATTTTTCCACGGTAAGGGAGATCGAGGAGTTGCGGCAGGAGCTTGAGAAAAACGACTTCCATTCCATTTATGGGTGAGTTGCTGACATATTTATTGCTCAATTTCAGACGCTCCCCACAACAAGTACAGTTCTGAACGACATCAATTCCAGTTTTGATCACATCTTCTTCATTATTCACTGATTTTTATTGACATTCTCTTATCATCATCCATAAATTAATCAATGTCCTTGTGCAAAATCCCAACTAATTGTTTGTGTGTTACGTTAAACATGTACTATATATTACTTCATATTTAACATTAATATGATTTTGCAATTATTTCAAATAAACATATCTCCCACATATGGAACAAAACAAATATTTTAGAACATCAAACATATGTTGTGACTTGTTGACTGTCCCAAAAACTAAAATCAAAATTTATAAATGAAACCAAAAATACCACTATATCCTTAGCTTTTAGTACTCTTGATATGCCGAAGGATATTTACGTCCTAATGTTTGACTCCAAATTCCAAACAATTTACCTCATATTTCCCAACACAAAGGAAGCACATGTAAGTTCACCGATTAAATGAAAAAAGCAACGAGTTGAATGTACGTGGATAAGTAGGAGTTGTCCGGATGGTAAACACCTCTCACTTTCAATCTCAAGGTTGTGAGTTCAAATTACCCGGGAGCGACAGGGATGGGAGCACCTAGGGAGGAGTTAAAAAAGATTTAAATGGACTATTTAAAATGGATCACGGTTATTTGGCATGTTTTTAATTTCAAAAATATCCTTATCGTTATGTTATTGTCTAAAAAGTTCTTTCAACTAACAAAATAGTTCAAAAATACCCTTCTTCCTTGTTAGGATCGAGAATCCCGAATAGTGCGGAATCAATCAAAGTAATCAATTAAAGACAATAATAACGATAAGTTGAGAATATAAAGGAGACACAAATTTAACGTGGTTTGGTCAACTTGACCTATGTCCACAACCAAAAGGAGGAGCAACTTTACTAAATACCAACGGAACAAAAGAGAGTACAAAAGTACAAAATGTTGGTGTTCTTCTCAAATGGTGTGTTTATCAAAGTGAAAGAACTCTCCCCTATTTATCGAGATGAAAATGGGCTTGTTGATGTCATCCATGATGTTAATGGAAGATGTAAATGGGAGAAATTTACAGTAAAATCTTTTGGTAGCAACTTTATTTGACAAATCCAAAAATAATCTTCCAAAAAAGTTATTGATAGCAACTTTGTTTGACTAATCCAAAAAATAATCTTCCAATAATCTTTGATAGCAACTTTCTTTGACAAAGTAAGTATGAATCAAAGAATAAACAAAGGTCACATTACATTCCTAACTGTTGAAGAAAAGAAAAAAGTAGCATACGACAAAGTTAACCAACTTAAACATAACTGTAATTTAAAAAATTATTATTTATTAGTATCTTTCTAAAATTTCAATTACAAAATTATCAATTAATGATTCAGTATCATGCAGGAACAATAATAATAATAATAATAATAAATTATGAAATATACAATCCCTTGAAAAACAAACAATAAAAATGGAACAAGAAAAGTAATTGAATTCAAAAGAGGCGGCAAAAGAAGAAAATGCGTATGTTAAAAGCAATTTATTTACTCACAGTTATCCCTAGGAAAAGCTTAGCTCAAGTATTACTCCACTTTTCACGTTATTAACGCAACGCTAACAACTTCTTCTATATAAGGAGGATCAATCCCTTCTCTCTCTCTCAATTTCAATTTCACTCATCACACACACAAAAAAAAAATCATGTATTTCCCCTCTCAATTCGAGTACATGCATCTCCGAGCATCGATACAGAAACAGACCGATATTTCTACGATGCTCGCTAAGCATGTGTTCTTTAGCAAATTTGAATCCACTGAATCCAACCCCAACGATGCAAACATGGTGTTTTCCCCTCTATCTATTCAAATAGTTCTCGGGCTTATTGCTGCAGGTTCAAGTGGTGATACATTGGAACAATTGTTGAGTTTCCTCAAATTCAACTCTGTTGATGAACTTAACTCTGTTTATTCGCGGATTATCGCCAATGTTTTAGCCAATGGAAGTACAATGGGAGGTCCTCGTTTGTCCGTTGCTAATGGAGCTTGGATTAAACAAACTCTGGATTTTAATCCTTCTTTCAAACAAGTTATGGACAATGTTTATAAGGCTGCTGCTGCTTCTGTTGATTCTCAGCATGTATATGTTTCTCCCAAATGATCGTGATGGATTACCAGCTTTACTGGAGGAAATTAGTTCGAAACCTGGATTCTTAGATCAACATATTCCCTTAGAGGAAGTTAGGGTGCGCAAGTTTCTTATTCCTAAGTTCAAAATATCTTTT
>NC_061113.1:248736793-248771783 GCF_002878395.1 Capsicum annuum
TACCAGCTTTACTGGAGAAAATTAGTTCGGAACCTGGATTCTTAGATTAACATGTTCCCTTATGAAATGTTGGGGTGCGCAAGTTTCTTATTCCTAAGTTCAAAATATTTTTCGGAATTGAAGCTTCTAAGGTTCTAAAAGGACTCGGACTCACACTACCTTTTATTGATGGTCTCACTGAGATGGTGGTTAATGATTTCCCTCTAGCAGTTTCAAAAGTTTTTCATAAGTCGTTTGTTGAAGTAAACGAGGAAGGTACAGAAGCTGCAGCTGTTAATACTTTCACAATGGGACCCGGTTGCTGTAGGACGATGGTTAAAGAGGAGCGGATAGACTTTGTTGCTGATCATCCCTTTTTGTTCTTTGTGAAAGATGAGACTTCTAGTGTTGTTTTGTTCACGGGAACTCTGTTGAATCCTCTTGCTGTTTAGCATGTTGCTTCACTACTTTCATTAATCATTTTTATTTAGTTAGGAGCATATTGATGTTACGTTTATTTTTGTAGTATTTTTCAAAGTATGCTTACTACTGCCTCAGTTTGTTTATAGCAAGTTCTTTTTTTCGGTTTTTTTCACTTGTAGAACTTATTTGATAGAAAACCTTGGGCCTTGAGCAGTCAAGGGGACTCAATTCACAAGCTTGCTTTTAGAAAAATATATTTATCAATCTTGTGATTAGAAAGACAATGCATTTATATTTATTGAATTAAAAAATTTTAAATTGGTTTTTTATTCTAAAATGTCACATGACATTTAACAAAGAGATATATATGCATCGGAGTTATACTAGATCGAAGAGATACACATGACATTTGACAAAGGGTTGAAATTGTTGTTGCAGAGAATATTTTGTGTTTGAGGTTGATAAATGCAATTGCAGCTGAATTAGAGATTGAGCAATCTCATATAAGTAACATAAATTTCAAGATATGTATAACCTAATGGGTGTAGATTTTTATGTTAATGGAGAAATGCTATATTCATGACCAAGAAGAAAGGAAAAAAATCTTTTTGTTCGTTGTTTTTTTTATATATGCATTTTTTTGTGTGTATAGGTTCTTCTTGTTGTAGTTTTTTTTTTATTAATGGTTGCTCACTCTCTATATTATTATTTTTACTTGATTTTTATTTTGGAAGAAGAAAAAATGGTGTTCTATTATTTCTATTGGAGGAAGAAAAAAATGTGTTAATCCTCAATTTTCTTTTATTTTTTCTTTATTTTTTAGTTTATCTCTCACTCGTTACTGTGTATATTCTCTCCTAAATGGCTGCTTTCTTTTTCTTGGCTTTATTTATGTATATTTATATCTTTATTTTTTGTTCTCCTTTTATAAAAGGTGAAAAAAAAATTGTGTCCTGAGATGTGTATTTGCTATGTACATGTTTATTTGGTCTTTTTTTCAACACACTATATACATAATTATTCAGCAATAATCTTTTTGTTAAACAATTTTTATTGAGGAACAACATATACACATCATCAATATGTATATTAGTGATTTAGTTGTTGATATTCAACAGCATGAACATAAAGTAGTTATGTATAATGATATTTCAGTTTCATATGTTAAGACATCAACGGACACTTAAAGTTGTCCCAAAAATTCACTTAAACCCATTAATTAAGGTTTGTACCTATCAGACACCTCAATTGCTTAAATTGATACATTCGGGCATAAATTGTTGATTTGGCAAGAAAAGCGTAACACACTTTCCTTTGGGCGAGTGAATATAAGAGCAAAAATTATTTTACTTTTTTCTTAATTAAAAAATTTGTACTTCAAATTTTTTTATTAATATAATTTTATAATAATAATAATTTTTTAATTTTTTTTAAAAAAAGAAAAGCCCCCCACCACACCACCCCCGAGTCGTTGTCTTCCCCAAGCACCCCCACCACCCCACCCCAAGCTGTTGTCTTCCCAAGCACCCCCATCACCCCACACCCAAGTTGTTGTCTTCCCCAGCTATCGCCGCCGGCAACTTATACTCCCTCTTCCATCTAATAACCAGAACAGGAAGTTTCAAAAGAGGCAAAAAGAATCCTTCTGTGCTGGCATGTAGTTTCAACCTTAGTAGAGTTCGACTGATTTGTATGAGCGTTATTTTTCAGTTTTGTTTCTCGATAATATGAGAATCTTGTATTTACAATAATGTTAAAAGACCTTAGAAATTCTTTGTTAGATGCCTAAAGTGGTAACAAATAGCAGACCTCACACCTCAATCCTATTGAGCTCAAAGGGGAGGAAGAAAAAAAATTATAGTGCAGTGCAATAGAGAGGAAACAGAAGAATTTTATGCTCAATAAAGAAATATCCATAAAAATGATTTCCTTTTTCCTCTTTTGACATTTCTTTTCTTCTGCATTTGATCATCTACCCTCATTTTCCGACTTGTAACGATCCGTCCCTCATCAATTTTAAGCTGAGACTATTGAATCATTCACGAGAATATTGTCGCGATGCTTTTCTCCAATCCGTACCAACCTTCATAATTGCAGCGAATTCCTCATAACTAATGCGACCATCCCGCATGGTTATAGACAATATAATTTTCCGACGAAACTCTATTAAGTTTAATATGAATCTGAAATTACTTTCTTTAAAACTATTAAAGAATTCAAAGAAAGAAAGCGTGCCATAAAAGATTATGTCTGAAATTAATTTGAAAAAAAATTATGTTTTGTGGTTAGGAGAAAAGAATAACAAAGGCAAAAAATAATGAAGAAAGTGGGGAAGAAGATGAAGAGGGTAGAAGGAGGGGGCGGGGGGTATGGCAGTTTTTTTAATTTTATTTTTAAAAAAATTTGTAATTATTTAGGCCCTCAATGCCATGTGCCATCATTTAATTGGTCGTTTTTTTCATGTCACGGCAAGTGTAATACATACACTTCACACTTATTGCTAATTACTAAAATGTGCCTAATAGGAACAATTTTCTATACAGCATAAGTGTTCAATAGCTACAGGCCTTAGTTGAGGGGTTTAAGTGAATTTTCGAAATAATTTTAAGTGTCTGTCGATAACTTAAGCCTTTGAACAATGTTGATTCGCTATTAACATGATGCCATGTAATTACTTTGAATTATGTAATGACAGATATACTAGTTTTTACTTGTTACATTAAGTTGCTACATTTCCTTTGATGAATGTGTAGTTGCTCTGTAGCTGTTGATTGCATCTTGTATCACACACACATATACACACATATATATATATACTAGTTAAGTGTATGTGTTTTACACGTGTATATCACGCTAACTATAATCTTTGAATATAAAAAGAAAAAATTATTGCGGTTTTGACATATTTTCTTAAAACTACAATAACAAGTGTTCATTAATCGATGGGATGATTATTTCTCTTCTTATAATATGATGAGTATTGGATAGCATTTAATTATAAATTTAGTTTTGAACGTTGAATAGAAAAGTTTTGTAAAAAAAATATTATTTGATTTGAATTTTTAATTTGAGAAAATAGTTCTTATTACCATATTTTTTAGAACTACTTAAATATTAATTCTCCTAATATTTATTACCATATATTTTTTCTTACCAAATAATTTAGGACTCTTTAATTTTTAAAATATATTACTCTCTTACCAAAATATTTTAGGGCTCCTTAATTTTAAATATTATAAAAATAAATAATAATTAAAGAAAATAAGTGAAAGACAATTTTGTCTATTGCAAAGTCTTTTAATGAAAGGTAAAAAGTTTAAATCACTTTTTTAAGGGTTTTCACACTTTTAATATATTACAGATTATAGATATATATATTCTACCAAATACATAATCAGTTGCATATATATAATTTAAAAATACAGATTATTGGTGTATATGAAATTAGATTTATGTATATGAAAAAAATATATGTGTATTTAATATATAACCAGATGATTATCAAATATTTTGTGATAAATTTATTCTAGTAATTTGTTCAAATAATTATAAATTGTGATGAAAATTAAGTATATTGATTAAATTGACAAAAAATCATGCAAAAATAATATGTATTTAAAGATATGTATGAGGGATGCTTATGTTAACAAGATACATAATGATTGTAGGTGCCAGTGTAGTTGTATGAATTACATATTTAAATGTTATGTAACTAAATTTTTGTCTAATATAAATGTATTCAAGAAATAACAGTTGTTATATATATGTGTAAAATATGTATATAACTGTTACATAACAAACGAAAAAAAAAATTGATAGTGGCTTATGTAATCTAAAATTAAATTTGACATGTGTATATAGTTTAAAATAAAAATAAATCTATATATATGATACCTTTCTACCTATTCAATGCATAGTTATCTTTTGTTGGGTAGTGTGTTCTACAAATTTTATTGATATTGTGATATGCAGAAGGATATTCACTGTGCGTATGAGAAATAACAAAAAAATCACACATACTTGGTTGTGACATAGTACACAAAAATATAATGAATCAACATTATATAAATTGATAAAACAAAAGATATGAAAGTCAATTTTTTCTAAAATAACATAATATATTCACAATACATTAAAATATGCATTTTTCGACACTCTGTAGAAACAACATAATTATAACCAAAATATTTTAAAATATTCATAGCTATCATAAAACTATCAATCTATTCTAAATTAACAATCCCAAATTCATCGAGAGGAGATATATAACTTGGCTTGGGTCTTGGAGGATTTTCATTGTTTTCATTATAGATACATTTTGTCTTGGATCAGTTGTCGTTGATTTCTTCGGATCTTGCACCTCGATCATTTTTTTTATCAAAGTTACCTGCCTTCCTCCTTTTTGAAGGTTGAGAAGATGATGTATCAATAATGTAACCCACCTTTTATGAGGGTTTCATATGGTGATTATCTACTTAAATCCTCAAAACCTTGATGATCTGAGTATGAATATGACAGCTACGCATCAGCAATTTTTTTCTTACAACGATCTGTCAGAGTGGTATATAGAGATGAAGAGGCGGGGCAATATATTTCAATGCCTTCTTGATACGAAAAACAAAGCTAGAAACCAAAATTATAACTAAAGAGAGGAGATGAAGATGATAACAATGACACAAGATGAAACAAGATACAGATTCAACACAAACACTAGAGAAATTGCATAGAAAATAAATATAGATAGTGAGACCAAGATTATTACAAGATTAAGAACCAAGTATATTTCAACACTAACCTCAAATGAATGTAATAATTAAAACCACACTCTTACGGTGACCGCCAAGGTAATCGACTCACCTTAAGATCCACCGTTTCCAAGCAAAAAACAATATTGGCTTTTTCAAGCCTTATACTAAGGATGACTTTTCCAAGTCCTAACTAAAACTATACTAAGGTGGCTACTCTCAAGAGAGAGGATTTTCAAGTGTTTCAATCTTTCATCATTCAAAACTAACTAGCAAATGAACTAATATAACTTATTTATAGTCTAACTTATTACATAACAAAATGACCATAATACCCTTAATGAAAAGGGGTGGTCATGGAGTGTTAATTGGACAAGGCTAAGTGAAAAAAAATGCCCTTAATGAAGGCCCAAAACCGTGAGTCCTCAATTTTCAATGCTCTAAGCAATCTTGCACACGTGGGATTGCTCTTTGGTGTACTCAAATCGGCCCCTCCATGTAGTATCCCGTGTCCTCAATGCGACCAAAGCTTGATGCCCCACGTACTGACTTCGAATGATATCATCAAAAGCTAATGTGTCCATTTGACTCGTATCATCCTCCCCTTCTTGAAAAGGATTCGACCTCGAATCCAAACCTTGCAAAACCAAAGAAAGAACACACAAATACAAACTCATCATAGCATGATGGTTAGGATTAGTATGAAAAATCACCTTAACATGCCAAGGTTGCACATATTTAGAATATAACCAAGGATCCTTTGAACTAAATATTAAATAATTAATGAAAAATGCACAAAGGATTTGGCTATGGAATTCACCAAAAGTGATACTTTGCTTGTAATGTAAACCAAGCAACAAGTTGGGTGCACCATCATCATCAAATCTATATTTGGCACCGGGGTCAAACAGGAAGAGTGACCATTGACACGGGTCTAGAAAATACTCCCCTTTCCCGTGGTCTCCACCCAAACTAAACGGCATGCTCTATACAATAGCATGCATATTATCCAAAGAAAGTAGAGAGTAGAGAAATGTATCACTCAAGTCAACTTCTACTAAGGTGCCCTCATGTGTGTACTCACTACTAGTTTCACAATCATCACCATGAGTACTCTCAACAATAAAGTCACACAAAGTAGAAGGAGAATTAGTTTCCAAGACCAAACATACCTTACCATTAAGAGTACTCTATCTTCCAAGAAGAGATTTCCATCTTTAGGAGGAATGTTGCCACACCTTAGTGGGTTAGCATATTGGCTATAGCTTCTAAGGCAAGCTATACCATTATTTTCACCACCAGGTTCATTAGGAGTCGTTATATCATCTTCAAACAAGACATTATACCTAAAGAGAGCATGATCTATTTCACGAATAAATTCAGAACAAACACATTCATCACTCTCTAAAAGATCAATATCAAGTTTCAAAGAGATTTCAAGTACAAGATTATCTCAAGAATAGCCCTCGGGTTCACTCCTATTTCTTTAATCAACATTTTCAACATCATCACACACTTAGAGGTTCATTAATCACATCATTCACATCCTCAAGTGGTAGGTAATTTTCACATATAAGTTGATCAACACAAATTTCAGAAGATAATGTACTTTCATTCAACACAATGGTTTCAACACTAGGTGGACATAAATCGATCTTACAAGAAGAGTCCATTCGGTCATCAATAGGATCAACTAGTGTATCCACACTCACAACACGTACATCATCATCAAGTGGCAAAGAAACAATAGACTCGTATATAGGCAAGCTACAACTCACACTCAATGGGCTACTAACCACACAATAATTATTCATATGCACAAAAGTGTAAGAGTTAGCTATTTTACCTTGAAGTCCTTGAGTAGATTCTTCTTTGTCATGGTATGAAGGTCCTCCACAAGCTTGGGCAGTAACTAGCTTTCGGCATTGTTCGCCTTCGCTTGTCATGTTGGTACCTACACAAATATCCTTAGAAATAGAAGGACAACTAATGTTAGCATGGTTTGGTGGTAATCCCCTTACTTTGCTCCACACAACCTCTCCTTTTTCCATTCTCGGATTACCACCTTGCACTCTCTTACTCCTCTCAATCTTTTGTCTCTCATAATAATTCAGATTGGAGTAGGTAGGCATTTCTCTTCGTGGCTTGGGCAGTAAGTAAGTCATGAGGTGATTTCCCCATTGGTCTCTTACAATATTTGGCCAATTTTTCACGTTTGAAACTCTATGTTGTGCAAACCAATTGGCACCTAAGCATACATGACCGTATGTTAATGGAAGAATATCGCACCACATCTCCTCATGGTATTCAAATTGGGAGAAGACAACCTTGACCCTCTCGGTAACCTTAAACCCATCCAAGAAGTATGGAACAAGTAAAGGCTCACGAAACAACCCTAATAAGTCAACCATGGATGGAACGATGTAGTTACTATAGTACCTATCATTTAATACAATGAGGTAGCCCGGTATCCCACAAATGGTCACGTTTCCAGATTGTACACTCCTTCTTGGATCAACATTATAAATCTCACGAGTACCCCTCGGTTTTGGATATGCATACCCTCTTCTTCTCATTGGACAACCTCCACTAGAGCTAGTATAACCATTCACACTATATCGATCTTGATAGAGTACTACAAGGTGGAGAATATGAATCTTCACACTCCTCACGTGTACTCTCATCATAGCTCTCATAAGTTTTACGAACGAAAGGGTTATACCTAACACCAAATCTAGGTTTGGAGTGAGAATTGTAAGACTCCTCATATGCCCAACGTCATCATAAGATCCGTCATATGGTCCTACATCATCTCCAAGTTCCCCATAAGCACTAGGCACATCATTCACCTCATTTTATTCCTCAAAATCGTAACTCTCAAATCTGCCCAAGTTTTGATCATGGCTATTTTCATAGCCTCTGTAATCTCCCTCAACTTCGTAGCCATAAAACCCCTTACTACAATCATAGTCTCCCATATTGTAGTCACAATAATCTCCGGCTATCGAAGACATGTTCCCCTTATATTACCTTTTAAACTTACAAAATGAACAAACAATATTAGTAGTAAAAGCTCCTCACCAACACTCGTATTCACTCACTTTTGTGATCCTCACAATTTGGAGCGGCGAATATTGAAAGTTGTTTATACTCCGATAGTCAATAAGATGTCAATTCTATTTGGTGGTCGGAATAGATTCTTGTTTGATCGACTCAAGACACAAAACAAAATCTACTTACGAACTTGAAACAAAGAAGTTACAACGAGTTAAAAATAAGAAAAGCACATAAATAACGAAGACACGGAAGAAACGAACTCAACAACTAATCTACAACTAAGTAGGTGATTACTAGTTGCTAATTAGTATTAGAACCAACAACAAAACTAAGGGACAATAAAAATGAAACTAAGAATCTAAAATTTTGAGCTCAAAAATATTGCGTGAACAGTAGTAGTGATGATGTGGCAGCCACATATTGGTTCGATTTTATCAAGTGGTTATTCTCAAATGTTCAAGTCTTGGTCAAAAATTAATTTGGATTGGTGGAATTTATTTTAGGAGGGAAAATAAGTCTTGGGGCCTTTTTCAATTTTCAAGACTTGACTTTTTCTTGTACTTCTCCTTAACACACGGGTCCTTAAATCATGAAAAAGTTGTTGAAAAGTGATATAAAGTCTTTTGGTGGTTGGGGGTCTTTCAAGACTAACAAGTACATACACCTTTTTCCTTCACCTTTTAGGATCTAACATTCACTTTATGTTCGAACAATATATGAAGGAAGGTGAAGAACTTCGAGAACAACAACAACCACACCAAGAACAATAACAACAATCTTCAAGAACAACAACAATTTCAACGGCCAACTCCAATCCACAATAACAATATCTCCAACACTTGGTCAAGACAACTACAACTTCAACAAAATGGTTCTCAAGCCACCAAGTAACAACAATATCATGTGGTCAAGTTTAGAACATCAAAGAGAAACCACACGGCCAAAACAGTCCATCACAATAATGGTCAACAACAATGGGCCAAGCTTATGTTCACAATAACAACTTTCAACAAGTTCAAGCTCAAGTTTAGATCTAGACTCAAAGTGTTAGTGGACAAGAAAACTAACACTAGAAATGACAAAAAAAAACAAGAACACTACTAGATCTAATCACACAGCAAACAAATCTCAGCCAAGACACAACAAGAACACAATTTTAGCCAAGAACACAAACACAGACAGATTGCTATTTTTCTAGAATATTTAGTTTTTAACACTTTTTTTTTAATTTTTTAACAAGCAAGCCTAAGAATGATCTTGTAGGAACAAGATCAAGCCATGATTTGATACAAATGATAGGAAAAACAAAGCTAGAAACCAAAATTATAACTAAAGAGAGGAGATGAAGATGATAACAATTACACAAGATGAAACAAGACACGGATTCAACACAAACACTAGGGAAATTGCATAGAAAATAAAGATAGATAGTGAGACCAAGATTATTACAAGATTAAGAACCAAGTGTATTTAAACACTAATCCCAAATGAATGTAATAATTAAAACCACACTCTTACGGTGACCTCCAAGGTAATCGACTCACCTTAAGATCCACCATTTCCAATCAAAGAACAATATTAATTTTTCCAAGCCCTATACTAAAGATGACTTTTCCAAGTCCTAACTAAGACTATCCTAAGGTGTTCTACTCTCAAGAGAGAGGATTTTCAAGTGTTTCAATCTTTCACCATTCAAAACTAACTAGCAAATGAACTAATAGAACCTATTTATAGTCTGACTTCGAATGATGTCATCAAAAGTTAAGGTGACCATTTGACTCGTATCACTTCTCGCATTGACAAATTAAGTCTTTAAACTTCTTCAAGTGTTGGACGTAGATCCTTGTAACGAACGGTGAATCAAATGAGAAAAATACAAAAATAAGAATAAAAAAATATTTAAATGTTGAAGACTAAGCCGCACCAGAAGAAACAAAAATTAAAATATGAAAGTTTAAATAGTTAGTAAGCATTACCTCACTGAACATACCACCCATAAACTTCTCATATTTTATCTTGACACCGACAATCTTTCAATTAAAAATATGTGCATCTGTATGCATGTGATTTTGTATACACTACATTAAACAAACATGTTATGTATGTCAATAAAAATATGCATGTAGAGATTATGTATATTATCAATATATATACAAATTGGTGAGCATATGGCATAAAAAATTTTAATATAGTCCATAGACATAATACTCTGATAGGTATATGGACTTAAATATACCATCCAAGACAGAATGAAAAACACTGAAATCATCTCTATGTATATAGCTTTTATAAAATAACAATAATATGTATATGATGATAATTGAATGTATAAGAAATTTGATACATAAATATATTATATATATTTCTATAAGCACATACAACTTAATCTGATATTTATATGTAAAAAATATCAGTTAAAAGCTGAATGAAAAAAAGTTAAAATTATTGCTATGTATATTTTTTAAAAAAAGTCAATTTTAAATATATATTATCTAATGAATATAATTATAGTTCATATACATAACACACTGTTATATATATATGCTAAATCACAAACACACATTCAATTGAAAAAACAAAACCTCATTATATTCATATGTATGTAACTTTTATACATAACAAATTTATGTATATAATCAATACTATTATGTATATATACAAAAACAAACAAACACATCCAATTGAAAAAATAAAACCCAATTCGTATGTTTATGACTTTTATACACAACAAACTTATGTATATAATCAACATCAATATAATTAAATATTATCTATATAGCGTGAGAAGTAAGAACAACACTGATATTATATTAAAAAAATTGAGCAAAAAATACTCAAATTCATAAAGAAAAATTAAAATGTCTTTGATAAATGAGGTCGTGAAGTATCTCTTTGTTTTTCTTTCTTGATGGTTCTTCGATATCTTTGAAATTTTGTAGTAAAATTAGGAGAAAAAAGGGGAACTGAATTATAATTAAGAGCTTAGAAGACTATTTTCCTTTTTTTTAGAATATATTTTTTAAAAAATCATGTTTTAAATTGATGTGCAATATATTTAAAAATTAAAAAATTATTATTGAGATCTTGAGATAGCAAGAGGATCCCTTAAATAATGTAACCCACCTTTAATGAGGGTTTCTTATGGTGATTATCTACTGAAATCCTCAAAACCTTGATGATTTGGGTGTGAATATGACAACTGCTCATCAATAATTTTTTTCTCACGACGATATGTCAAAGTGGTATATAGAGATGAAGAGGCGGGGCCATATATTTCAATGCCTTCTTGCATTGACAAATTAAGTCTTTAAACTTCTTCAAGCGTTGGACGTAGATCCCTGCAATGAACAGTGAATCAAATGAGAAAATACGAAAATAAGAATAAAAAAATATTTAAATATTGAAGACTAAGTCGTACCAAAAGAAACAAAAATTAAAACATGAAAGTTTGACTAGTTAGTAAGCATTACCTCACTGAACATACCACCCATAAACTTCTCATATTTTGCCTTGACGCCGATAATCTTTCAGTTAAAAATATGTGCATCTGTATGTATATGACTTTGTATACACTACATTAAACAAACAGCATGTTATGTATGTCAATAAAAATATTCATATAGAGATTATGTATATTATCAATATATATAGAAATTGGTGAGAATATGTCATAAATTTTTTCAATATAGTCCATATACATAATACTCTGATATATTCAAGGTCGAATGAAAAACACTGAAATCGTCTCTATGTATATAACTTTTATAAAATAACAATAATATGTATATGATGATAATTGAATGTATAAGAAATTTGATACATAAATATATTATATATATTTGTATAAGCACATACGACTTAATCTGATATGTATATGTATTCAAAAATACCAGTTAAAAGCTGAATGAAAAAAAAAGTTAAAATTATTGCTATGTATATTTTTTTAAAAAAAAAAGTCAATTTTAAATATATATTACCTAATGAATATAATTATAGTTCATATACATAACACACTGTTATGTATATATGCTAAATCACAAACACACATTCAATTGAAAAAATAAAACCTCATTCATATGTATATGACTTTTATACATAACAAACTTATGTATATAATAAACATCAGCATAATGAAATGTTATGTATATAGCGTGAGAAGTAAGAACAACACTGATATTATATAAAAAAAAAAAAAAAATTGAGCAAAAAATACTCAGATTCATAAAGAAAAATTAAAATATCTTTGATAAATAAGGTCGTGAAGTATCTCTTTTTTTTTTCTTCACGGATCTTCGATTTGATTTTTTGAATTTTACGCAATAATTTTTCTTAGTTTTTTTCATCTTAATGGGGTTATTACGATATTTTGATCTGTTTTCATTGAAATTAAGGTCCTTGTAATCAAAATTTTCAGGAACAAAATCAATAAGTCGATTTGTTGGTTCATTAAGCTCTAATTGAGTTAATCCTAAACTAAAAGATGGAGAATCATCCATTACAAAGTAAGATTTGAAGAATGAACAACATGCAAGAATTTATTCCATCGGATCTGAAATTGATAAAGAAAAAAAAATCTTACTAACCTCCAATCTTAATTTTAAGAATGTAGTTAATGTAGATGTTGTTAATATAGTTTCTGGAAAAAATTGAATGTCGATGAAGAAGAGTTAGCAGCAAACACGATTGTGAATTCAAAAGTGAAAAACGTTAGATAGTGTTTCCTTGATTATAGGCATCTTCCAAGGAGTAAAAAACGTGAAGAGTAAAAGGTAAAGTAGTGTATATGAATTTTTAGTAAGAGAAATTGAAAAAATAGATATTTGTAATAAATTTTAAGAGTTAGGGTAATCAATCTCTCTCTGTGTATATATATATATAAGAAGCATTAGAGACTGCCGACGTGGCGCTCTCCTAGCCCAAGATTCACATTTTTCTTTTTTCTCATTTTTTGGAGAATTTTTTCTTATTTTTCATCTAAAAATAGCAGAAATTTAAATTTATCTACTTTATTTCTTCAGTGATTAATTATATCCATTATTACTCATTATTACTATAACGCCCCGAAAGTTCCAAGCTAAAACTTGTCCCTAAAAGTATCAATCATGGGATTATAGAGTGAATTATACTAAACTCCCTGTGGAATTCTTTAAATTTTAACTCTTCATTACATAGGTGACTGAATAAGCTTTCCGTCGATATAAGATTCGTCCAAAACAGACTCCCTGTGAGGAAGTTACGGCTATTTTATGTGCTAGTCGCAAAACATCGTCATTTAGGTGTTTAGCGTGTCGCAGAGAGGGTTTAATTAGCAATTGCCAAATTCCAGTAGGACCTCGTGATAGTGGCACGTCGCGGAGGATCCCAATTTTGCATTCGTCAATTTCCAGTAAGACTCCGCGATCGTGGCACATCGCAGAGTGAGATAATTTCCCAATTGTCAATTTCCAGTGACCCACCACAATTGTGGCGCGTCGCGGTGGTCCATAAAATTGGGCACCAGTTATATTTTTACTCTGTCTCATTAAGGGTAAAATGGTACTTTTCCAAGTCCTTGTCATCTCTAAAACGGGATTTAATCCCAAGAACACCAAAGTAAGATTATTTTCATAAAAATCTCTCAAGAAACTCCATTAGGGTTTCAAACTAAAAACCCTCATAGCTCAAGATTTAACCGTGAGTTTTCAAAAGAGATTGAAGATTTGGAATCCCCCATCCGTAAACTTCAAGAATTACCTATTATCTTTCGAAATTAAGGTACGTGGGGTTTTCCTAAAATCTCATGGGCGTGGAAATCATGATTTTAAGAAAGAGGTTTTCAGATTTATGAATACATTCATATTTTAGAAATCTTGACGGTATTGTTTTGGTCTTTTGACCTTCCCCACATTGATTTAAAATAGTGTATATATATATGTGTGTGTGTGTGTGTGTGTGATTTAAGTTAATATTTGAATTGAGAGCATGACTCACATGAAATTCCTCTCTTGATGTGATTGTTCCCATGTTTCACATGATATGGATTGTTTCTGAAATGCATCTTGAAAAGCATGTTACGAAGTGTCTTGATTTATGAATGATTTGGTTATGAATCTTGAATTCAAAAGAGAGGATTGTTTTTATTGAAAAATATTGAAAATACATATAATGAAAGAGTGCATGGATTTTGCCAAAAGAACATGACCACCTTATGTTTGAAAAGTTCTTGCATAGTTTTGACTTATGCTTTTGGAACATGAAATCTCTTATACTATTTGCATGTTTGAGTGATCTGAACTATGTTTTAATGAAAGAATTATGCATGATGCATTATGGATCAAAAATAGGACTTGCAAGTCTTGGTGTGATGACACCAATTCAGATTATGCCATGATAATTCAGAACAAAATAGAATGCATATTTAAAATTAGACTTTTCAGATGTTGAAACTAGAAAAATGCATGATTCAGAACAGGATAAAAATGGGCACAAAGAGAGCTTAGGTGGTTCCCCAAAGAAGGCATGGGTTCAGACAATCCATTGTCCAAAACTGTGATTTGCTGATTCGGATATATTATATTACGCTGGCCTAGTGCCGTGTGGCGTATCAGAATCAGAAACTCCAACCCTTGCGGCACACTCAGGTTGGGAGCTTCCCCACCGAGTCAATGACGGATTCCATATCTCCCATGAAATATCAGAATTGTAGGGGAGTGCCACCTAACTTAGGATTAATACAAAGATCAGAACTGCATTGCCCAGAATGATTTATGATTTTTCAGAAAATGTGCCCATGTGTTTTGGAACTATTTGATACATGATATTTTGACAAATTGCTCTCTCGATATTTTTTTTACAAAAAAGCTTTATTTTGGATTGCTTTGCGTACCAGTATATCTGTATTGACCCCCCCCCCCCTCCTCTCCCTAGGTTTTGAGGCTCGATTTAGGGGTCCAAAAAGGCAGTAGATTTATCAGACAGAGTTGCAGTGTTCAGTTGGTGAGGCTTCTCTATTCCAGAAGGCCTTGTCTCAGTTTTAGACAGTTATCAAATTTTCATGTAGTAGAGATTTCGTAGACTGAGTTAGAAGATATTTAGATGTAGTTGATTTACAGTTTCCATACTTATGTTGAATTAAGAATTGACCATGTTTCCATAGCAGATTATGATTCCGCTTCTTCTTCAGTTATATGAATCTTGTGTATGATTACCAAATAGAGAAATATGTTCCGGCCCTTAATGGATCGGGATGTCCGTCATGGCCAGGCCCTATTTCTAGTCATAACAAACTTGGTAACAAAGCATAGTTCATGGTCCCAGGGTGTCTGCGAAATCGCGTCAGGTAGAGTCTTATTTATGGGTGTGTAGCGCGCCACACTTATAAGCAGGAGGCTACTAGGCATTTAGGAAATGTTTCCCCTCTTTGTCCTTTAGTTTGTGCCTCAAAGTCTGAATCAGAAATTGTCCCCTAATCAGTGATCTATTGTATTTCAGAAAACAGTCATGCCTCGTCGTCATTCCAACAACCAGGATACTCAGGATGATGAAGTTCGTCCCACTCATAGGATGAGGACACATAACAGAGCTTACACTTCAGAACTTATCCCCACTTCGGGAGTCTCTCCAGTCCCGACCAGTCCACCTAGGGATCCACGGACCAATGTTAATCGTCCCCTAACTACTCACAGGGATATTTTGAATACAGATTTCAGACAATCTATTCATATGATAACACAGTTGGTGGCTAATCAAGCCCAACGATTAAAAGATGTTGGGTCTGCACCTATTACATCTGAAGCTACCAGGGTGGGTCAGTTCATGAGAATGAACCCGCCCAAGTTTACTGGCACTAAAGTAGAAGAGGATCTGCAAGAGTTCATAGACAAAATGGAGAAGATTTTCAGAGTGACGCATGTGGATCAAGTGGAAGGTAGTGAGCTAGTGGCTTACCAGCTAAAGGATGTAGCGAACCAATGGTATAATGAGTGGGAAGAGGCAAAGGGTGGCAGTACTGAGCCCACAGTGTAGGACAAATTTGTGGAAGCTTTTCTTGAGTGGTTCTTTCCTCTAGAGCTGAGGGATCCCAAAGCAGAGGAGTTCATGAACCTTAAGTAGGGTAAGATAAGTGTTCAGGAGTATACTTTAAAGTTTAATCAGTTAGCCCGTTATGCTCCTAAGATGACGAGTAGTATGAGGGCCCAAATGAGGAAGTTTGCTTTCGGCCTTTCAGATGATCTGGTGCTTGAATGTCAAGAGGCGATGCCAAATAGGGAATTGGACTTTGCTAGGCTGACCGTCCACATGCAGTAGGTTGAGAAGAAGAATAAGAAGAAGATATTTGAGTCTAGAGAGAAGGACAGGTAGGCAAAGAGAGCCAGACCAGCGGATCAGAACCCCAGTCAGCAGCAGGGTGGTGATTGGGGTAACAAAGGGCAAAAGAAGAAGTTTTGGGGCAAGGCGGAGTCTTCAGCTAGCGCCCCAGTGCCCAGACCCCCAGTCGATAGACGATCCCAGAGTTTTCAGACAACTCATGGACCCAGAGCTCAGGATACTCAGTCGCAGGGTAGTGTGGCTCAGTAGTATCGTACTTTTCCACAGTGCAAAACTTGTGGTAGGAATCATCCGAGAAGGTGTCAGCTAGGCGCATTTGTGTGTTATTCTTGTGGTCAGACGGGTCACTTTCAGAGGGATTTCCCTTCGGCTAAAAGGAGTGTTGGGGGTGCCAAGTCCCAGGCAAACTCTTCTGCACCACCACTGCCTCAGAAAGGTGTCACATCAGCTTTCGGGAACGGTCGCAATCGGTTATATGTTTTGACGAACTGACTAGAGGCGGAAGCCTCGCCAGACGTAATTACCAGTACGTTACAACTCTTTTCCCATGATGTATAGATGTTGCTTGATCCCGGATCTACCTTATCTTATGTGACCCCGTATGTGGCTGTTGGCTTTGGGTTTGAGCCCGATGTGATTGCTGAACCTTTCTCTATTTCCACTTCGGTGGGGGATTCTGTTGTGGCTAGGAGGGTATACAAAAATTATGTTGTGTCTATTCTTGGTAGGGATACTGGGGCAGACCTCATAGAACTTAATATGGTTGCTTTTGATGCTATCCTAGGGATGGACTGGTTCCATAGGTGTTATGCCATACTAGATTGTAGAACCCGAAAAGTTACCTTTTCTTTTCCAAATGAGCCAGCATAAGAGTGGGAGGGGCACTCTTTAGCACCTAGAGGGCACTTCATATCTCATCTTAGAGCCCATAAACTTATTTCTAAGGGTTTCTTGTACCATCTTATTTGGGTTAGGGATTCTAACGCCGAAAGACTTCTTATTCAGTCTGTCCCAGTAGTAAATGAATTCCCAAAAGCTTTTTTAGATGATCTCCCAGGAATACCACCTGATAGGGAGATAGATTTTGGTATTAATTTATTGTCAGATACCCTTCCTATTTCTATTTCGCCATATAGGATGGCTCCTGCAGAGCTAAAAGAGTTGAAAGAACAGCTAGCAGATCTACTAAATAAGGGTTTTATTCGCCCTAGTGTGTCTTCCTGGGGTGCACCTGTACTCTTCGTGCAAAAGAAAGATGGTTCCCTATGTATGTGTATAGATTACCGTCAGCTGAATAAGGTCACCATTAAAAAATAAATACCCTCTTCTCAGGATTGATGACCTCTTTGACCAACTTCAAGGTGCTAAGTGTTTTTCTAAGATAGACCTTCGTTCGGAATATCATCAGTTGAAAGTTAGGGAATCAGACATTCCCAAGACAGCTTTTCGAACCAGATATGGTCATTATGAATTCTTAGTCATGTCCTTAGGGTTGACTAATGCTCCTGCATCTTTCATGGACCTAATGAATAGGGTCTTTCATCAGTTCCTAAAACTGTTTGTCATAGTTTTTATTGATGATGTCTTGATTTACTCCAAAAGTGAGGAGAACCATGCCAATTACCTCAAAATTATTCTTTAAACTCTCAAAGATCATAAGTTGTATGTGAAATTCTCCAAGAGTAAATTCTGGTTGAATGCTATTGCTTTCTTGGGGTATATTATGTCTAGTGAGGGGATTTGGGTTGATCCCTAAAAGGTTGAGGCAGTGAGAAAATGGCCCAAACCCAAGACTCCAACCGACATTCGGAGCTTCTTGGGTTTGGCGGATTATTACAGAAGGTTTGTAGAGAGTTTCTCTTCCATAGCTGCACCACTTACTAAGTTGACTCAGAAAAAGATGAAGTTTATGTGGTCTGACGCTCTTGAGAATAGTTTTGAAAAGTTGAAAGACAAGTTGACTACTGCTCATGTTTTGACTCTTCTGGAAGGCACAGAGGGTTTTGTTGTGTATTGTGATGCGTCCCGTGTGGGGCTTGGGTGTGTACTTATGCAGCACGGTAAAGTGGTGGCTTATGCATCTAGGCAGTTAAAGGTGTATGAGCGGAACTACCCTACCCATGACTTGGAACTAGCAGCTGTGGTGTTTGCACTTTTAATTTGGAGACATTATCTTTATGGGGTGCATATTGATATTTTCACTGACCATAAGAGTTTGTAGTATGTTTTCTCGTAGAAAAAACTAAACCTTAGGCAGAGGCGTTGGATGGAGCTTTTGAAAGACTATGACATGAGCCTGCACTATCATCCAGGCAAGGCGAACATGGTAGCCGATGCCCTTGGCAGATTGTCTATGGGCGGTCTTTCTCATATTGAGGAAGGAAAAGAGAAATGGTGAAAGATATTCACCGGCTTGCAAATCTAGGAGTGCGACTCTTGGATTCTGAAGATGGGGAATGGTTGTTCATGAGATAGCTAAGTCTTCCCTTTGTGCAGAAGTTAAACAGAAACAGGTTGAAGATCCCATCTTGATACATATCAAGAAAGATGTGGGTTAACAGAAGATGGTGTCCTTCAAAATTGGTGGTGATGATATTTTGAGGTATTAGGGTAGATTATGTGTACCAGATGTTGATGGTTTGTGGGAGAAAATCCTTGACTAAGCCCACACTTCGAGGTATGTTGTTCACCCAGGCTCTACTAAGATGTACCATGATCTGAAATCTATGTATTGGTGGAATAATATGAAGTGTGATATGGATAACTTTGTTTCCAAGAGTTTGAATTGCCAACAAGTTAAAGTAGAGCATTTGAGGCCAGGTGGTTCTTCCCAAGAGATAGCTTTACCCTTGTGGAAATGAGAGATGATTAATATGGACTTCATTACAGGACTTCCGAGGTCCTGAAACCAGTATGATTCTATTTGGGTCATTGTAGATAGGCTGACCAAGTCAACTGACTTTCTTCCTGTCAAAACTAACTATTCGGGAGAGGATTACGCCAAGTTGTTCATTGCAGAAATAGTTAGTTTGCATGGTGCACCTGTGTCCATCATATTTGACCGAGGTACATAGTTCTCTTCTCAGTTTTGGAGATCCTTTCAAAGAGGCTTAGGTACCTAACTGAACCTAATTACTGCTTTCCACCCTCAGACTGATGGGCAAGCTGAGCGCACCATTCAGACCCTTGAGGATATGTTGAGGTCCTGCGTGATTAATTTTAAAGGTAGTTGGGTAGAGCACTTGCCATTGATAGAGTTCGCGTATAATAACAGTTTTCATTCTAGTATTAAGATGAAACCATTTGAGGCATTGTATGGGAAAAGATATAGGTCTCCGATAAGATGGTATGAAGTAGGTGAGATGCAGATGTTTGGGCTTGATCTTGTTCACCGGGCAATGAAATATGTGAAACTTATCAGAGAATGACTTAAGACGGCTCAGAGTCATCAGAAATCTTATGATGACATTAGGAGAAGAGATTTAGAGTTCGAGGTTGGTGATTGGGTGTTTTTAAAAGTTTCTCCTATGAAGGGAGTCATGCGATTTAGAAAGAAAGGTAAATTGAGTCCTCACTACATAGGACCCTATTAGATTATGATAAGGGTAGGTGATGTTGCGTATGAGCTAGAATTGCCTGCCAGTTTGGGTTCTGTCCATCCGGTATTTCATTTATCTATGTTGAAGAAGTGTATTGGAGACTATTCGTTAGCGCTGCCTGTCGATGAAATCAAAGTGACCGACTCCTTATCCAATGAATAAAACCTATAGAAATTTTGGATCGCCAAGTTAGAAAATTGAGAAACAAAGAGATTGCCTCGGTTAAAGTGTTGTGGAGAAACCAGAAAATTGATGAAACAACTTGGGAATCCGAAGTTGACATGAGAGCTAGGTACCCAAACCTTTTTGACCCAGTGGATGACGAAATAGAAGGTACAATCCTTGCCTTATTCTTTCTATGTCTTAGTATTCTTGAAGTCATGCTTTTCTGTATTCCACGTCAACATTCGGGGACGAATGTTCCCAAGAGGGGATATTATAACGCCTCGAAAGTTCCAAGCTAAAATTTGTTACTAAAAGTATCAAACATGGGCTTCTAGAGTGAATTATACTCAAATAGCTGTGGAATTCTTTAAATTTTAACTCTTTATTACGCAGGTGACTGAATAAACTTTCTGTCGATATAAGATTCGTCCAAAATGGACACCCGGTGAAGGAGTTATGTCTATTTTATGTGCTAGTCACAAAACATCGTCGTTCAGGTGTTTAGCACATCGTGGAGAGGGTTTAATTAGCAATTTTCAAATTCCAGTATGTAACACCCCGTATTCAAGTACGTGTATTGGCGTATTCAAGTACGTGTATTGGTCTTATTTATATGGAATTAATTTTATTTTATTTTATTTATACCGGAATTTGTCCATCGATGGTTCCATACGAAGGTTATTGAATAAGATTTCCAACGATATAAAGATTTCCAAAAACGGATAGGTTTTGGATATAATCGAGCACGTTCGAAACTATAAAATGGTGGCCGGGATATTGGGAATAGTAAATGTGCAGGAAAATTTCCTGCACACAAACTACTGAGGCTAGCCAATTTTTTGGGTCAACTTTGAACGATCATAACTCCCTTAATATAATGAACTAGGAGAGATACAACCTATGAAAAGAAATATCTTTGAGTCTTCTTTCTAATGCAATTGGTTTCATCCAAATCCAACGTCTGAGTAAGGAGTTATACTCGTTTTACTTCAGCCTCTCAAAATAGATTTTTAGGATCAACTTCAAATGATCATAACTCCTTGTACAGGACGAACTGGGTGGCCTACTTTATATGAAATGAAATCCCTTTGAATTATCTTTCCAAAGATACCAATTTCACCCAAATACGATATCGGAGCAAAGAGTTATGGTCGATCTACTTTAGCTTATCAATACAGTCCACCAAAGGACAGATTTGACATTATTTAAATTTTAAAGGCACTTTGGTCATTCCCTATGATATTATGGACGGGAATATGTGTACATATACATGTATATGAGTTCAAAAACTCATTTTCATCATCAATCATTGAGAAAGAACAAACCCTAGCCAAATTTGACCTTTAAATTACTTTTGATTCAACCGTAGAAATTCCAAAGTAATTCGATAATTGTGTTTGTCATCTCGAGAGCTTCGAACGGCACCTATTATTTGTGCAAACAGGATTACATAATCAAGAGGTGAATTCTAAGGTATGAATATTGTTTGCCTTTGTTCTCTTCCATATGTATATGTGTGATAGAGGATTATATGTATTGGTTGTTATTGAAAGGTGATGGAAATAGGGTTATGGACTATTTTGCATGGTTTGGTTGTATTGAATTGTGGAAGGAGGATATGTTAATTGGGTTATGGAAGGTGGATATGGTGATATACTATTGAATTGATGATTATTTATGTCTATGGCTCAATTTGGTTAAATGGATTGGTTGGAAGGATAAATGAATCCAAACTTGATATTGGAGGATGTTGTATGAATATGCATGGCATGTGAATGTAATTGGAGTATAAGAGGGTTAAAGTGACACCCTTTATGGTGTAATTAAGGCTTACTACTTAACCACTAGTTTGGTGAATTCAAATAATTGAATTGTGACGTTTGGTCGCTAATACTAGATTGCTATATATGTTCATTGTAGATAAGTAATCCGAAAAGACGAGAAGTCCATTTGGGACTAGTATTGAAGGTTGACAGTCAGGTATGTAAAGCATACTCTATACCATATCTTTGGCATGAAAGTGAACAATTGTTCTATTAAGAAAGTTTCCAAAGTTATTCAATAACATGTGATCCATAATGGTTTTGTATGATGTCCTACGTTACCAATGAACTTGTTTCCACCCTATAAGATGTCAAGACATTCCAATACTTACTTGTTTTCCAAATCTTACATGTTTATTGCACTAATGAATGTCAGAAGGTATCCGGTTACTCGAACAAGATCCATGTGCTATTAATGACTCCAAAACGTTTCATTGATATACCAATAAGTTCCTACTTCATTGTTATGGCATTGATGACTCCAAAACACTTTATTGATGTGTTGAGTTCTTACTTCATTTTTATTACATTGATGGTCTATTTATATGTCTCTTATTGATGTATCATTGTTTCAAAGTATCAAAAATGTGGTGGCGACCGAAATAACAATCTCAAAGATTAATTGAACTAAGTGATGGAAGTTCTCTCTTATCGGGTGGTATCCCAGGGGCATAAGCCTATCATGGGTCGATCCCTATTTATGTATTTATGGGTGGTATCCCAGGGGCATAAGCCTAGCATGGGTCGATCCCAGTTGATATATACTGGAGGCAGCCTAATGGTCACAGTACAGTACAGTAATGATTACAAAGATGATAAGAACGAAGGTAAAGTGATTGAATAAATACAATGTACAGGTTGTCACAAGTTCTAGTAAGTGTGGTCCACTCCTATTACTATTTATTCACTTGTTTCTGATTTCTATTGAGCTCCTATATCATATGTGATTATCTACAGCTTTACATACTCAGTACATATTTCATACTGACGTCCCCCACGGGGGACCTGCATTTCATGCTGCAGGCACAGGTACCTTAGCTCATACACCGCACAAGTAGGAGCCAGGATTTAATCCCAAGAACACCAAAGTAAGATTATTTTCATAAAAATCTCTCAAGAAACTCCATTAGGGTTTCAAACTAAAAACCCTCATAGCTCAAGATTTAACCGTGGGTTTTCAAAAGCGATTGAAGATTTGGAATCCTCAATCCGTAAGCTTCAAGAATTACCTATTATCTTCCAAAATTAAGGTACGTGGGGTTTTCCTGAAATCTCATGGGCATATAAATCATGGTTTTAAGAAAGGGGTTTTCAGATTTGTGAATACATTCGTGTTTTAGAAATCTTGATGGTATTATTTTGGTCTTTTGACCTTCCCCACATTGATTTGAAATTTTTTGTGTGTGTGTGTATATATATATATATATATATATATATATATATATATATATATATATATATATGTATGTATGTATGTATGTATGTATGTATGTATGTATGTGATTTAAGTTAGTTAATATTCAAATTGAGAGCATCACTCACATGAAATCCCTCTCTTGATGTGATTGTTCCCATGTTTCACATGATATGGACTTTTTTTGAAATGCATCTTGAAAAGCATGTTACGAAGTGTCTTGATTTATGAATGATTTGGTTATGAATTTTGCATTCAAAAGAGAGGGTTGTTTGTATTGAAAAATGTTGAAAATACATATAATGAAAGAGTGCATGGATTTTTCCAAAAGCACATGACCACCTTATGTTTGAAGAGTTCTTGCATAGTTTTGACTTATGCTTTCGGAACATGAAATCTCTTATACTATTTGCATGTTTGGGTGGTCTGAACTATGTTTTAATGAAAGAATTATGCATGATGCATTATGGCCCAGAAATAGGACTTGCAAGTCTTGGTGTGATGACACCAATTTAGATTATGCCATGATAATTCAGAACAGAATAGAATGCATGTTTGAAATCAGACTTTTCAGATGTTGAAACTAGAAAAATGCATGATTCAGAACAGGATAAAATGGGCACAAAGAGAGCTTAGGTGGTTCCCCGAAGAAGACATGGGTTGTTCCAGGAATATGGGTATAGAGTGAATTCTATTCACTCTTTATGAAGTGGAGTGCACTCCAACTATCATAAATAGAAAAGTCAGTATGGTGCCCCGGGTTCAGACAACCCGTTGCCCAAAACTGTGATTTGCTGATCCGAATATATTATATTACGCTGGCCTAGTGCCATGTGGCGTATCAGAATCAGAAACTCCAACCCTTGCGGCACACTCAGGTTGGGGGCTTCCCCGCCGAGTCAATGGCGGATTTCATATCGCCCGTGGATATCAGAATTGTAGGGGAGTGCCACCTAACTCAGGATTAATATGAAGATCAAAATTGTATTGCCCAGAATGATTTATGATTTTTCAGAAAATGTGCCCAATGTGTTTTGGAACTATTTCATACATGATATTTTGACAAATTGCTCTCTCGATAGTTTATTTACATAAAAAATTTATTTTGGATTGCTTTGCGTACCAGTACATCTGTATTGACCCCCCTCCTCCCTCTAGGTTTTGAGGCTCAGTCTAGGGGTCCAGAAAGGCAGTAGATTTATCAGACAGAGTTGCAGTATTCAGTTGGTGAGCCTTTTCTATTCCAGAAAGCCCGTCTTTTCAGATTGTGTCACTTAGTATTGTTTTGGTCTACTGGGCGCCTTGTCTCAGTTTCAGATAGTTATCAAATTTTCATGTAGTAGAGATTTCGCAGATTGAGTCAGAAGATATTTAGATGTAGTTGATTTACAGTTTTCATACTTATGTTGAATTCAGAATTGACCATGTTTCCGTAGCAGATTATGATTCTGCTTCTTCTTCACAGTTACATGAATGTTGTGCATGATTACCAGATAGAGAAAGACGTTTCGGCCCTTGATGGATCGGAATGTCCGTCACGATCAGGCCCTAGTTCAGGTCGTGACAATTACCCTAAAATCTTTCATTTTCTCTTGGTACCGTTTCTACTCATTATTCATCCTCTAATTAAATTTTCTTAATTATCCTTTCCTTTTTGTGTGTAATGGACATTGAAAGATATAAACTCCACTTGAACATGGAAGAGGTAACTAATTGTTTTCACTTTTCTTTTTCTTTTTGCTTATCTTCTTTGCTTTCAATCTTTTTCCTTTTAACGTGCATCGTTTTATATTTATTTTTTATGCTCATATATTTTTTTCCTTGTGTTTCAATTTCTGCAGTGAAAAACAGTGAATATTTGGATGCCATGAGAAGCAAATTAGATAAATATTTTTGGATTTTGCCAAACATATGGGGAGATCGAAGAAC
Organism: Capsicum annuum; assembly: GCF_002878395.1. Classification (NCBI taxonomy): domain Eukaryota; kingdom Viridiplantae; phylum Streptophyta; class Magnoliopsida; order Solanales; family Solanaceae; genus Capsicum; species Capsicum annuum. Next base: position 248,762,235 of record NC_061113.1, read on the forward strand.
AAGTTTTTTGTAAAAATTGATCGACTTGAAGAAGGTGCAACATACATCATAGGAGAAAGTAATTTTTTTCTGTTTACTTTTTAACTATTCATGTTTCAACGTCTCATAGAAAAGACAGAATTAAAAGATAAGTTGGCCACGAATATAGGATGATGTTTCAAGTTTCGAACACATTTTGAATGTGAATCACATTTGTTACTCATCTTCTTATTATTTATTTACAATGATTCATGTAACTTTATTATTATCTAAAATCGGATGTAATAAGAATATTTTTACTTGAAATAAAATCTATAAAATGTGAAAATCCATAAAAAGAAAAAAAGGAATTGATTAGCTTAGACAGATTATTTTAGGGACTAGAGCTCTATTATTATAATTCTACCAAAAAGTATGCAGACGCTTCTATTTTAATTTTCTGTTTTAATATGCATTTTTTCCTATATATATTTGTGTTTTTATTCTCCATATGTATGTCTTATATATTTATTTTTGATAACAATATAAATATTTATCTCTTTTGAATTTCCTTATGCTATTACTGTTACGTTAATATTTGATTTATGTAGTGTTAGGGTTTTTACCCTAATTTTCTTACTATATTTAAGTTTTATTTTTTCTTAGAAGGAAAATAAAAGTTATCATAATTATTTTTACTTTTTCTGAAAGAAAAATATAATTCTTTTCCATATTTGGCTAACCTCTTTCTTGGAGGAAATGTTTTGGACATCTATAAATAGAAGACCCTTCTCATACTATAACACAATAGCATCACAATGTAGTCTTTTAAGAGTCACGCTTAGGGGGAGATTTTCTCTCTCATTAGTTTTTATGCTTTTAGATTTTCTCTCTCATTAGTTTTTATGTTTTTAATATTAGGTTTTATATGTAGATCAATTGGTCAAATCATATAATAAAATTATGTTTTTAGTATTATTTTTCGTTGTCATCTTATTTATCGTCTCATAGTTTGCAACTAATAGCTTTCGCATGACGCCCTCTCGATTTCGAACCCAACACGTAGAAAGTATGTTTGAGATTTAGAATTAGTATTTTTAGTACAGGGAATGTATTTTTTCAATTTAACAATTTTATAAATTATTAGTTTTCAATTTTATTGGTCTCTTATTGAAAGTGAAAGGAAAAAAGAGAGTCTTTAATAGGAGGTATTTCTACACCATGTTAATATATTTTGCGTACTTGAATTACATCAAAACTTCTTCCATAAAAATTTATTTTATTTGTGATCTTTTCATTTTTTTTGGCACCTGATATTATTATAAAGGAAAGTAATGTGCCATCATTCATTATAATATTGCAAATGAAATCTACCTACAAAAAGCTGCAATTAAGGAAGAAAGGATGACAAGGACGAAAGCCGAAAGTTTATGTCACAAAATCTATGGTACATAAGTTTGGAAGGAATTTATTTTTCTTTCTCAAAAAATTCTTTCGGAAATCTTTAATAAGTTGGTACAAGATTAGCAAAGTAGTACCTCTCTTAGCCCAATGTTGGTGTTTTTCGTTTGATCAATTTTTTGATTTTTAACATAGTTTTTAGTCAAAATTAAATATACTCATGAGGTGACAGAGATTAACGTAATTAAGTCAAATCTTCAATATATAGTGTGAGGCAGAGATGCTTTTTAGTTTTTATGAAAATGAAAGAGAATTGATCATCTTTTGAGTTTAATTATTTTTTTTTTAGTGTATAGTAGGGTACATTTTCTTTCAACGAGTGATATCAATCAACATCTTTGTCATTTTACCCATACATTTGTAATTATGCTTACTTTAAATTGATTACCATTATATCCTACGTGCTAATTAATATTATATGTGGCATTCAATTTTTAAATGTTGAAAAGGTTTTAAGCATAGAATCTCATTAACTTTTTTTGTTGCTACATAGTTTTCTAAAATTTTCACCAATACAACTTATATATATTTTAGATAATTACTTAGTTGATTTGATGAATAATTATTATTTGAATAGCAACAATCATAAAATGAGAAATAAATATATGTGAAAAATGTATATGAAGGAAGAGCAAGAGACATGCATTATTATTGAAATTATGAAAGGGAGAAAGGATCATGTTTTGTTTGAATAATTATATAAAGAGATTCATTCAATATTGTAACTTGTAAGAATTATTTTTACTTTTTTCATGATTAATTCAGTATTTTTAACTCTACCTCATTATTCATTCAAAAATTGGTGACGTATATCATGCAACTTTGCTTTGAAAAAGATAATATTTATTAATGTTAATCAATCTTTCTGATATACATATTAATTTTAGCCTAAATATTAGAATATTTTAAATTTTATTTTGAAGATTTTTATTTACCGTGAAAGTTGTTCATCGTTTTTAGTAAAACGAGGTGTGCTCTTGTGAGAAATAATGAGTTGTATATTAAGATCAAGAACAAATATTAAAAGTAAGGTGCAATTTTTTTATAGTGAATTTATTGTTGCCTTACTAATAAGATCGATATGATGCAAAGAATAAGATCACACAATATCAACTTAAATTTTAAAATTAAAACATCACACAAATTTGAAAAATAGAATTTTTACATATGTCACAATAATTATGCTTTCTTTAACGGTTGATACGAATTAAACAAGTAAACACACAATATATAACAAAAAATTGTGAATTGATTGTTCTACCTTCCTTTCCAAAAGAGAAAATTTGTTGAAAGACCATTGATATAGATAAAGATACTTGTACCTTTCATTTTCTTAAGAAGAGAATTTGATAGCTTCTATACCATTTCAATTATTTATCTCTTTAAATTTATAGGAGATAATGGTTAAGGTCTTGAGATGGTAAGAGGATCCCTTAATTAAGAAAAAATTAATTATTTGAAATTTTGTAGTAAAATTAGGAGAAAAAAGGGGAAGTAAATCATAATTAAGAGCTTAGAAGACTATTTTTCTTTTTTTAGAATTTATTTTTAAAAAAAACATGTTTTAAATTGATGTGCAATATATTTAAAAATCAAAAAATTATTATTGAGATCTTGAGATAGCAAGAGGATCCCTTAAATAATTGAAAAAAAAATGATTATTTGAAATTTTGTAATAAAATTTGGAGAAAAAAGGGCAAGTAAATCATATTAAGAGACTAGAAGGCCATTTACCTTTTTTAGATTTTTTTTTTTTCCTTAAAAAAATGTCCCCATTTTAAAATTGATTTGTAATATATTAAAAAATAAAAAATTACTCTTTTAATTACACCTTTTAATTTTTGTAATTATACTTTTTTGTTTTCCTCTCTAACCATTGACTATTATTTTTTGAAATTTAACAAGACATTGTTAGAAAAAAGAGCACTACTTATCGAATAAATTTATACTTTCACTTTTCAATGTGTCCTCTATAATATATAAATTTGAAATATAGAGTTGGTGATATGACGTTTTTTCTAGAATCATATTTATTTAATTTTTGGATTTTTTTGGCCATTTAATTTTAAAAACTAATTTTCCCCTTTCTCTATAATTATAATGATTAATTTGTATTAAATTTGTTAATAAAAGTAATTAACTTTTCATATTCACCACGTCTAATCACTAAAATTGCTAAAAATAAAAAAAAATGTTATTGAACGAGTTCAATTGCACACTATGATTTGTATTTCATAATCATCTTTTGAATAATTCACGTGAGAATTCCCTTTTATATTATTCTTCTAATTATTTTTGTTGAATTTGTTCTATTAAAATTCAGTTAATTTTTTTTATCAAGTTAATTATGATTAAAGTTTCAGACTTTGATCTGTTTGGATTATCAATTGTTGCCCATTTTGAGTATTTATTTATTAATTATATCGTGTTGTCCATATGAATGATTCTTGCACAAAAGATGTCTTTGTTATAATTTTTTTATTTTTATGGCTGGCTGTTTTTGTCTCTCTTTTTTTCTTTCCCGTTTCCTAAAGGAAAGATGTTGGTTTCATTATTTAGCTTCATATTTTTTTACCATTTGACACCATTATTTATTAGAAAATATATTTGTCATTGTATATATTAAAGTTAGGTATTTATAAAGTGATATGACATTTCTTATGATAAAATTTTTTATTGCATAACAAAAATATAAAGAAAACTACTCAAACATGTGATAGTTTTTTTGCTAGAGAAAAATGCTTTTACTTGTAAGAATAAATAAGTTATGCAGACTAAAGTCACAAAATATTATATATGTTATTGATTCATTAAGAAAAAATAAAGATAAAAGTATACTTACTTCTCTTTATATTTGGGTTTTTATTTTTTGTTGGAAATTATTATCAATTAACATTTGAATAAGGAATAATATATTTCGTTGTTAATTATTGTATGAATTTTGATATGAATGTATTGATAATAAGTAGCAAGTCTTTTAAATTTAAACATTCAAATCTGTTATAAAATGAGAGAAAACAAGCAATAATATGAAATAAGCAAAGTAAATAAGAAAATATAGGGATAAGATATATTTTTTTCAATATAAACTATTTCTTTTTTGTACTTAACAAGTGAGGAATACAAAAGTTCGTCATGACAATAACATTTTACTCATCAAATTGAGATCATCAATTAGGTGTAGAATTATTTTATATATATACTCCAATTAATACGAGAGGTAAGAACAACGATTATTTATTTTTAAAATTATACGCTAATTAATTACATAGCATAATCACCTTATGTTTTTTCATGTAATCATAATTTCATGTTATTAATGAGGTGCCATAATTCTTTTATTTAATTAAGGTTGAATTTATTCTTAACATCTTTAAATATTTTTTTTATATTTAATATTTAGATGTTAGTTAAAATTAGTCTATAAATAAGTTCTTTCTAAAACGCGCGAAGCGCGGTTAAGTTTCCTAATATATATATATGAAGGAGGATTAGAAATATGCCTATGTGGTACCTCTATATGGCCTTCTTTTACATTTTTCTTTTTTCATCTTTTTCTGGACATTTTTTCTCATTTCTTTCAATTAATTTATTTTACAAAATCATGTCTTTAATTCATACGTTCAATTAACATTATGATTTCATGTGAGTTACAACTTTTTCACCTACTACATCTTTTCATATTCTCATTAATCAATATTAAATCTTCTATAAGTACCAATACTAATGGGTGAATACCAAGTTATATTTTTCATCTCCAGTTATTAATTTTTTTCTTACTGTGTCTCTAATTTTTTTTCTCTTGTCGTTATTGTGTTATATAATTGGTTCCTATTTTATTTTTACTGTATATATATATACATGAAATTCGCTTTCAATTTCGGCAGAATATTGTGTTGTTGCAATATAGTGATTTTTCTCTTGTTCATCAGCAAATTCTTGCTTAAACTTATGCTACTTATATATCTGATTTTAATTATAGATATGAATGACAAAAAGATAAAAATGACTAATATATTTAATAGTAATAATAAATTATAAGCATTTTATCTCTATGATATATTTGCTTTCCTAATTTTTTTTAATTATTTTTTATTATATTACACTTTGTAATTTGTAGATTTTCTAAGCAGGAACACAAGGAGACGCAGACTCGAATGATGCAGCATAAAAAAAGTGTGAAACTGTAGAATTATTCATACCCAAGTAGTATTTTTTGTACGGAGTATCCATTGTGCAAAATAATTCTTTAAAAATTATTATCTTCATCAGGTATTTATATTAAATCATAATATATATATATATATATATATATATATATATCAATGATAAATTAATGTGGCATATCTCAATGATAGTTTATTTATTTTCTCTTTTTTTTTCTTCCTTATTTCTTTAGATTAAACTGTCTAAATATTGATTATTTTTCATGAATGTTCAGTTATATATTCTTCAATCTTCTATTTATACATTAATATTAATAAATTATTTTTTTAATGATTTTGATGAGATATTTAGTTAGGTTGATGAATGAAGAAGAAGATGGCCATAGTGAAGACGAGAAAGAAGTAAGAATATAAAATATTATCATGAAAAATCAAATAAATTTGTATTTTTTATCAAATTTTTTATTTAGTTGAATAGTTTTTCTGTATTTATTTGTTATTATTTTTATTTTCTTTGAAGAAAATTTAATGATTTGGAGCATTTTTCTTAATCAATTTTTTATTCTTTCATAGCATTCCTAATTATGAAATAAATATGTCATCGTTGTGATAATTTTCATTTAAATAAAATTTATGGATCCATAAAATGAAGGAGGGGGGAAGGAAGCAGAGTTCAAATTAGGTGCTTTTATTTTTTAAAAAATGCATAAAATCGAACTGTAGGTAGTTTTTGTCTTTACTTTATCTTAATCTTTTTTCCTAACTTTCTTTTCTTCCCCCTATGATGTTATATAAGAAGGAATCGATGTTGACTATTTTGAAAATCAGAGTAACAAAGTGGATTAAAAAACTGTATAGTAGTATCTTTTAAAAAAATATTAGTTTTCTAATCATTTTTTTTATTAATTAAGTTTATATATTAAGTTTTAGCTTATGTTATTTTATGTGGATTATATAAAAATATTTTTGAGCATAGTACGAAATTTTGATCATTCCTCTTGAATAATCTTGAGGGTTCCTTCTACTTGCATTCTTGATCATGAAATTGCATGATATATACTTTCGTAATATTTTAATTTGAAGTTTTAGTTTTCGTTAGTGATACTAATTAGAATTTTTCAAAAAAAAAAAATTGTGAGAATATCACTCTAAAATTAGCATGATGATAGACAATATTAATGAAAATGCGACTTATGACTTATGTGACTGAATTGAAAAAAAATATACAAATTTGACTTGGAAGAATTTATAAATGATCATATTCCAAAGCCATATTTAGTATCAAAGGAGGTGATAAGATTCACGGTGAAATAATTAATAAATTAGAATTCTTCTCTTATTGATATTATAATGAGGATTACAAATTGATATACTCCCTCCATTTTTGTAAGTACATACTTCATTTTTTGAGTTAATTTAGCTAATTTTTAAAGCTAAATTTGATTAGATTAATTTACATTTTTTAAATCAAAAAATTGAACATTCAAAAACTATATGAAAAGTATTATATATTGCAATTTTTATTTTCTAATTTGATTAAAAATTACATCTTAAAATGTTGATCAAAATTTATATTATTTGACTATAAGAAAAATCATGCAAAAAGTATCAAGATGGAACGAAAGAAAATAAAAGGAAACCATGAGTATTTCATACGTCCCATATTAGTTGGTCATTTTACTAAAAATAGTTATTCATATTAGTTGGTCACTATATTAAATCAAGAAAGTATTAATAATTTTTTTTCATACTCTATTATCTTACAATTAATTTTTTTTAAAAGTGTTCACACTTATTTACCTTCCTATTTAAAATTTCTTAAAATGTGTGTAAAAAAAATAATCAATTAATATGGGATGGAGTGTTTTCTTCTCTTTTGTACCATAAAAATAAGGGTGTCAAACGGGTCGGTTAAAACCGACCCGAACCGGCCCACATAATTAAATCGGTCCGATTTGACCCTACCCGGTAAGTCCAAGGGCTTTAGGGGTTCGGGTTCCGATCCGACTGGAATTTTTTATTTGGGCCCGGTTAACTTGTCCCGGACCCAACTCGATTTGGGCCCACCAGTTAATCGGCCCGGCCCGGTTAAGTTTTTTTTTTTTTTTTTGAAAATTCAGAATTTCACAAACTGAAATTAAAAACTTAGTTTTAATACAGTATTAATTTACTATCAAGTATTATTAATTTATTATATTAAGTAGCATATGTTTTATACTTTTATTTAAAGTAGTGTATATATTGAATGGTATATATATATATATATATATATATATATATATATGTGTGTGTGTGTGTGTGTGTGTGTGTGTGTGTGTGTGTGTGTGTGTGTACCTTCTAAATCTATAGTATATATTTAAGGTATACATGTGTATATGTTTTATAAATTAGTATATAACTATATATATATATATATATATATTGTAGTGTATGTTTTATTTAAAGTAGTGTATATATTAAATGGTATATATATGTGTGTATGTGTATATATCTTCTATAGATGAGTATATTTAATGTATACGTTATGTATATGGTTTATAAATTAGTATATAACTATATATATATATATATATATATATATATATATATATATATATATATATAAATAAATAAATATTATAGTATGTATATATGTATTGTAGTATATATTTTATTTAAACTAGTACATATATATTGAATGGTGTGTATATATCTTCTATAGACGTATATATTTAACGTATCCAAGTGTATATGTTTTACAAATTAGTTTTACAAATTAGTATATAACTATATATACATATACATATTGTAGTGTATATATATATATATATATATATATATATATATATATATATATATATATATATTTATTTAAAGTAGTGCATATATATTGAATGGTGCGTATATATTTGTATATATCTTATATAGACGTATATATTTAATGTATACAATGTGTATATGTTTTATAAATTAGTATATAACTATATATATATATATATATACATATTGTAGTATATATATATGAATTGTAGTATTTTTTTTTAAAAAATAGTACATATATATTGAATGGTGTGTATATATGTGTATATATTTTCTATAGACGTATATATTTAACATATACAAGTGTATATGTTTTACAAATTAGTATATAACTATATATATATATGTACATATTGTAGTATATATATATGTATATTGTAGTATATATTTTATTTAAAATACTACATATATATTGAATGGTGTGTATATATGTGTATATATCTTCTACAGATGTATATATACATATTGTAGTACATATATTTGTATATTGTAGTATATATTTTATTTAACGTATGACATATATATTGAATGGTGCGTATATATGTGTATATATCTTATATAGATGTATATATTTAACACATACAAGTGTACATGTTTTATAAATTAGTATAGTATAACTATCTATGTATTGTAATCCATGTATATTGTAGTATATATTTTATTTTAAGTAGTACATATACATTGATTGGTGCGTATATACGTGTATATATCTTATATAGATGTATATATTTAACGCATACAAGTGTATATGTCTTATAAATTGGTATAATATAACCATCTATACATTTTAATACATATATATGTATATTGTAGTATATATTTTATTTAAAGTAGTACATACATATTGAATGGTGCGTATATATGTGTATATATCTTCTATAGACGTATATATTTAACGTATGCAAGTGTATATGTTTTATAAATTAGTACATAACTATATATATATATATATATATATATATATATATATATATATATATATATATACATACATACATAGTATATACATATATATTGTAGTATATTTTTTATTTAAAGTAGTACCTATATATTGATTTAAGATGATTTAAAATGAATTTCTAGTTTAAATTAAAAACTTACTTTTAATATATTATTAATTAACTATCATATATATATATATATATATATATATATATATATATAT
>NC_061113.1:248771883-248815529 GCF_002878395.1 Capsicum annuum
TATGTATGTATATATATATATATATATATATATATATATATATATATATATATATATATTGTAGTATATACTTTATTTAAAGTAGTACATATTATTGAATGGTGCGTATATATGTGTATATATCTTCTATAGACATATATCTTTAACGTATACAAGTGTATATGTTCTATAAATTAGTATGTAACTATCTATTTATACATATTGTTGTATATATATATATATATGTATATTGTAGTATATATTTTATTTAAAGAAGTACATATATATTGAATGGTGCATATATATGTGTATATATCTTCTAAAGTAGTATATATTTAACGTATACAAGTGTATATGTTTTATAAATTAGTATGTAAGTATATATATATACACACACACACACACATTGTAGTATATACTTTATTTAAAGTAGTACATATATATTGAATGGTACGTATATATGTGTATATATCTTCTATAGACGTATATCTTTAACGTATACAAGTGTATATGTTTTATAAATTAGTATGTAACTATATATATATATATATACATTTTGTTGTATATATATATATATATGTATATTGTAGTATATATTTTATTTAAAGTAGTACGTATATATTGAATGGTGCATATATATGAGTGTATATATCTTCTAAAGTAGTATATATTTAACGTATACACGTGTATATGTTTTATAAATTAGTATATAAATATGTGTGTGTGTGTGTGTGTGTGTGTGTATATATATATATTGTAGTATATGTTTTATTTAAAGTAGGCAAGTAGTACATAAATGTTGAATGGTGCGTATATATGTGTATATATCTTCTATAAGCATATATATTTAACGTATAAATGTGTATATGTTTTATAAATTAGTATATAAATATATATATATATTGTAGTGTGTATATATATATATATATATATATATATATATATATATTATACTATTATAGTATATGTTTTATTTAAAGTAGTACGTATAGTCATATATAATTATATATTGAATGGTACGTATATATGTGAAATTGTTTATATATATTTTTAAAAATATATATTGTATATTGGAGTGTATATAGTGTATATTGGAGTGTATATAGTGTATATTGGATTTTTTATTTTTTTTCTAAACGGGTTTGACTGGTTTTTAACCGGGTTTGACCGGGTTTTGGTGGGTTTGACCGGGTTGGGTTAAGCGGGTCGGGTTAGGGTGGGTTTTAATTTTTTAACTGTTGCACCTGGCCCGGTCTGTCTAGCGCCAAAACCGACCCTCAACCCGGTTAAAATAGAAGGGCCGGTTTCGAGTTGGCCCAGCCCGCCCCGTTTGACACTCCTACATAAAAACTAAGACAACCCAATAATATTATTGAATGAGTTATAGGTTGGAAAATTAATACTCTAGAAATGAATACCCTAGCTTATTAGTGGAGTATTTTTTTTTATTTAACATTAATTTGTTAGTTTATTTTAAAGTTGTAACGGTATGAAAATGTAGTTAATCACATTCAATTTTTTCTCAAAATCCACTAATCACATTCAATTTTTTCTCAAAATCCACTCCCAATCTAAGAGGGTTCTTAATGAATATTCTTAAATTCTTTCTCTTAATTACTACGTTATGTTTTTTAGTTTCATCTCAATCTTTCAAATTTACTATAATTCTTTTTTTTTATTGTACACCAGCAATTGACAAAAATAATAATAAAAAGGATACCTTTGAATTAATTAACTCGGGAAAAATGAAAAGTATTTTTCTGTTTGGTTGAAAGGTAGATCAAACTTTTATAAAAAGTATGATATCATTCACTCTCTATTGGACGAAAAGAAAGTGTTAATTAAAAAAAAATGATAAAACTCCAACCTTAATATATATAAATTTATGTATTAAAAATAACTTTAATTTTTAAAAAGTTATATAGAGCATAAGATATTCAGAATCGCGCGAAGCGTGGACTATTTCACTAGTCATAGAATAAATTTTATGGGTGGTTATTCAAGTTTATATTCATTACTCAAAAGATTTTTTTTTTTGTTACATAGAAGTCATTAATTATACTTTGATCCAACTATCACAAAAGTCACTCTTGCCAGATTTGATAAAACTCTTATCGAAAATATGACGTGACAACCTTAATTATTTCATCATTTTATTAATTGAATAAAATTATCATATTAAATCAACCTTCCCTATAATCGATCAATCCTCCCAATTCTCTTTGTTGCTTTGTCAATATTTTTTTTCTTTTTTTTTTGAAAATTTCAGGAAAATCCGCAGCCGCTACACCCTTCGGATGTGCACACTGGGTAAACCCCACCTATGCACAGCCTGCAAGTAACATCAGGGGTTTTTAACTGCACTAATCAAGCCCGGTGCGACAGGCTCGACTCAAAGGCCCTACTTGAAAATCGATCTCGGATAGCTATGGTGGGTTTTTAACCCCCGACCAGTGAGCCACACCACAAGGGTGCTGCTTTGTCAATTTGGGATCGCAGGAAAGAACTTTTGAGAAGAAAAAAAAGGGGTGGGGGGATAATTTGATATAATTTCAAGCTTTTTAAAGAAAACAATTTGCAATAGCCGAAACCCAAATAATTAGTAAACTGCAGTTGAAGTACGTAATGCAATGAGAAAAGAGTGTTGTCAATAAAGTGAAAATAATTAACACTATAGACATCAAAATCTCATCACTTACTGTTGTTGCTTGATGAATAACAAGAAATGTTATTAAATAGTGTCCATCACATGAGTTACTGCTTTAATAGTGATCTCTCTTTAATTTATTTTATGTCTCTAAATGCATTAGCAGAAGACACTTGATTAGTCCTATTTCATTAATCCAATGCAATAATTTCTTTTTAATTCGAAAAAATCATAACAAGCAAAAATGAGATTCTGTGTTGGCAATATATTATAAAAAATATTGATTTAGTATGTTAATTCTATTTAATTAATCAAGTGATGTAAATATTTAATGTTGTCACGTCATATTTTCAATAAGAATTTTATCAAATTCAATAAGAATAGCTTTTGTGATAATCGAAGCAAAATATAATAACATTAATGTGACAAAATAATGAAAAATAACTTTTATATAATGAATATAAATCCAATTAACCGCCCATGAAATTTATTCAAGAATCATATTAACAAGTAATGCTGCAATATTGAATCTGACAAAAAGAAACTACGTCAACATTATTTTATTCGGAGTACCTGCCAAATGTCAGCTAGTAAAAATATGAAACTTTCTGCCATTACTCATTCCATATAAAACTTCCCCACACCCCACCCAAAATTAAAAAATAATTAAATAAATAAATAAAAGAGTCAAAGCTTGGTGGACACTTGGAGTATAATAGGTGTCCCATAAATCAAGAATACCGTAGACGTTACTCTTTGAGCAGGCAACCCAAATATGTCACAAAATTTAAAACGTGATAAAACTATATCATCAAAGTAGAAAATAATCAAAATAAATTTGATGTACTTTTTTGTGCATCATATCATATTTTTTCTAACGTCTATAATTAATAGAGTTAAAAGTGAATGGTGCATTTTTTTTTGTGCATCATTCATTTTTATATATGGTATACTTTTTTGTGCACCATATAAAAAATATATATATGATACATTTTTTGTGTACCATATTAAAAAAAAATATGGTGCACTTTTTTTATGTACCATTCATTTTTTTTATATGGTGCATTTTTTTGTGCACTATATAAAAAAAATATATGGTGTACAAAAAAAAAGTGCACCATCCATTCTGATAAAAATATATGGTGTTTTATTTTTGTGCACCATTTATTTATTTCTATATGATGCACATTTTTTGTGCACCATCTATTTTTTTTTTTTTAATTATGTTCATTATATGAAAAAAAAATATAGTGCACTATTTTTGTGCACCATTCATTTATTTTTTACATTATGCATAAAATTATTGCACCATATATCTATATTTCATATATGAACATAATTAGTGTACTATCTCTCTCTCTCTCTCTCTCTCTCTTTCTCTCTCTCTCTATCTATCTATCTATCTATCTATCTCTCTCTCTCTCTCTCTCTATATATATATATATATATATATATATATATATATATCTCTATATATATATATTGCAAAAAGACATAGTGCACTATTAATTATTTTTGATATAGTTCACTTATTTTGTGCATTATCCATTCTATTTTATTTATTTATTTTATATATTGCATTATTTAAATGGACTTTTTTTTTAATATATAGAGATTTGAATGTATTTTTTCTATTTTATTTATTTATTTTATCTAACACTATTTATTGCACTTTTTTTTATTTAGTACTTATTTAATTTATTCAATATAGTGCACTATTTTTTTTGGTCATATATTATTCTAAAATTTAAATTTATTTTTTTAATTTTGTCATATGTTGCACTATTTTAGTATACTATCTATTATTTTTCATTTAGTGCACTATCTAGCATTTTAATGTTGTATGAAAAATGTAAATACTACGTCAAAATGCTAGATAGTACACTATTCGATGCACTAAATGAAAAATAATAGATAGTAAACTAAAATAGTGCAACATGTGACAAAATTAAAAAAATAAATTTAAATTTTCGAACAATATATGAGCAAAAAAAATAGTGCACTATATGAAATAAATTTAAAAAGTACTAAATAAAAAAAGTGCAATAAATAGTGTTATATAAAATAAATAAAGAAAATAGAAAAAGCACACTCAAATCACTATATATTAAAAAAAAAAGTTCATTTAAATAATGCAATATATGAAATAAATAAATAAAATAGAATGGATAATGCACAAAATAAGTGCACTATATCAAAAATAATTAATAGTGTACTATTTTTTTATAATATATATATATATATATATATATATATATATATATATATAAATAGATAGTACACTAATTATGTTCATATATGCAAAAAAGATATATGGTGCAATAATTTTATGCATAATGTGAAAAATAAATTAATGATGCACAAAAATAGTGCATTATATATTTTTTTTCATATAGTGCACATAATTGAAAAAAATAAATGGTGCACAAAAAATATACATCATATAGAAATAAATGAATGGTGCATAAAAATAGTTTACCATATATTTTTATCGGAATGGATGATGCACCTTTTTTTTGCACCATATATTTTTATATATGGTGCACAAAAAAAATACACCATATATATTTTTTTCATATGGTGCACAAAAAAATGCATCATATATACAAAAATAAATAATGCACAAAAAAAGTGCACCAAATCTATTTTGATTACTTTCTGCTTTAATGACATATTTTCATCACTATTTGTGGCATATTTTGGTCAGCTACTCTTATTCTTTTAGCTCTCTCTCTATATATAAAAAAATGTGTTGGCTAAGTTGGCAATGAGAAAATTCCATAAAAGTTGCTCCTTCACAAGTCATTTTCACGTTCACTTCCCTGCAAATCAATCTTCCCCACTACAACCATGGATCACCCAAAAAATCGAGTCGTAATTGGTCATAGTCACCATATTATTATGTATATCATTCTGTTATTTGGTCTACTTGTTATTTCTATTATCATCTTGACTTCACAAAGCAACATCCCCTTCTTCCCTTTGCAACTCTCAATCTCCAACCCCTCAAAACCGGTAAAAAAAAAAAGAAAAATCTCTTATATATGTAGTCATCTCGATCAGCGCATTTTTCGTGTACGTATATTATATTCTGAGTTCACTAACTCTATATATATCTTGAATTCGTTTATGCAGCTACATGAGCAGGTGAATTATTATAAAGATGATCTTGAACGAGCATTGGCGGGAGCATCAACAGAGAACAAGACGGTAATAATAACTGTGGTAAATAAAGCATACGTAGAAGGAGATCATAATAACAAGCCAATGCTAGATCTATTCTTAGATGGTTTTTGGCATGGAGAAGACACCAGGGAATTAGTGAATCACCTTTTGATTGTTTCCATGGATCAAACCTCTTATGAACGGTGCAAATTCCTACATCTTCATTGTTACAAGCTCCAAACGGACGGTGTCGATTTTGCTGGAGAAAAATTATTCATGTCTCAAGATTTTATCAAGATGATGTGGAGAAGAACTTTGTTCTTGGGTGATGTTCTTAAAAGAGGTTACAACTTCATCTTTACGGTATGTTTATGCCTTACTCCACATAATTTTTCTTTGGCAATAATTTTCATACTATGTATGAACATTTCGTATAGTACATACTTCGAGGAAGTGAAAGTTTTAAAAAAGGGGAAACAATTAATTAATTAATTAAAAGTTAATCTAGTCTAGGGAGAACTTAAAGAAAGTGATCAAGTTAAGTCAAATGTGTTTGCCGTTAAAATCTAAAGCATGTTACTTTTTCACGTCGATCGAGCCGTAATTTCTGGTAATATTTACTTAGAGACTCAAATACCGATAAATTTGTATAAGTTTAAATTTTGTCTACCGATCCAACATAAGATTAAAGTTGAGACCCTTTGACCTCTAATCAAAACTAATTTATTATTTTTATAAATTTGAAATTTTTCATTCAATTTTCTCTAAATTTCTTATAAATTTTTAATAAATTTCTCACTCTAAGTATAAAGGTTGTGTAAAAAGATAGTATATGTTTCTGTGCTGCCCTAGATCTGTCCCAAAAATCTTTCAACACGTTAAAGTATGAGAACTGAAAAAATGGACGCTTTTATTTTTTTTTTAGAAAAGTCAGTCTTCTTTGTTTTCATTTTATTCTTTCTATTTTATCATGAAAATACTAACAAGCGTAGAAAAAGTTGAATCTAGCTTATTAGGTGGAAGAAATCATTTACTAGGAAGAATATGAAGCTAACCTAATTAATCTCTTGACAACTTTGTGGTCAGAGTCTATATTAAGCGATGTCGTCCTAATTACGTGCTGTGTTCAACATTAAAACCAATGAGGAGCTTGCATCTAGGGGAAAAGACAAGTCGAATATCTTCAATTAATTTGACTTGGTTAGCATAAAAATAATACTACCAATATACATATATATGTACACACACCCATATATATATTTCTTTTGTTTTATTTTATTTGACTTTTATTAATTTAGCACATCTTCTAAGAAAATTTTAATTAGGAGTATATTTTATTATATTAATTTAATATACTTTCGAACTCTAAATTTCACTGTTATTACTTTATGTCCTTATTTACTATGGATAGTAATGAAAACTATAAGAAAAATTTCTTGATTTCATAAATTGGACAAATAATTTGAAATAATTATTTTTAGTATAGGGCCAAGTAAAATGAAACGGAAGGAGCGCATATATTGTATTACAACTATATATATAAGCGAGAATACAGCTTAAGCAGACAATTGGTGGTTGTCATGTCTGCCTCTAGTTGTCTGTTTTTGATCGAAGATATTTTTGTAATCTTACATTTTTCATTTTAATTTAATTATTTTATTGTTAATCTGTTATATATTTAAAATTACGTAAAATTGTTGACTTAAATTTTTATCAATGCAACATAAATTAAGATATACAAATTTGAATGTTTTGGTAAAAGTAATATAAATCACAATAATAATTAAATTAAAATATATTTGAAATATGAATAAAAAAATGATTTTCAAAATTCTTATTGTGTCATAATAAATGGAGATAGATGGAATAACATATATTAATTGAAAATTACATTAAAAAAGTCATATAAATCATAATAATTAATATCTAAACTTATATGATAAATTTGATTGTTTTTCTCAAACATTTCATCAATGCACATAAATTAAGATGAAAAAGTAATATATAGTATCTGAAAATTATGTAAAAATATAATAAATTAATTATTAATAATTTAAAATATTTAAAAATTATAAAAAAAATAATTAACTTTCCAAATTTGATGTTTCATATAAATTGAAATTAAAAAAAAAATTTGTAAATATCTAGTTTTTTTTCGTACAATAAACGCCTATTTCAAGTAGCCGCCATTTTCTCCTCCAAATCCATGCGTCCTGCTACAAGTCCAACCAATCCCATTTTTCCGCCAACAACACCGGTGAAGACTAATGTGGATCTTGCTTGCTTGTACTTTTATTGATCTGACTTTTCCCAAGAGATCTATCTACATCTGTCACAGGCATGTCAAAAGTTTATATTATTACTACTATTTAACTTCAATTTTCGGAATAAATAAATTATTGGAATATTTATTGGTGTTTTAAAATAAGTGTATTATTGAATATTTTTTTAAATTTATTCTTATGATTTGACAATTAATTAATTTTTGAAAATATATTACCAAAGTCAGTTTTTTTCCTTTTTGGATAAAAATAAAAAATTATGTTAAATTTATGTCTTTAATACTTAAATTTGTGTATCAAAATTTAATAATTCATTTATTATGAAACGGAAGAAGTATCATCTATCTCGCCGTAATATAGGGCCGCCTAGTACTGTAGATTGCTTCTCCTAAATTCTTTCCTGTTGGTACGAGTACAACCACAAACCTTGGGACGTATTGGACTTTTTCATCTCTTCTTCTATTTTGTATTTTGGGTGGTTGTTTATTTTGGACTTGAATTAGAGTTTGAGGCATACATATGAGCCCAAAAAGAATTTAATACTTGGTAAATCTTTTTAAAATATGATATTTGTAACCATAAAAATAAAACTGTTAGTTAAAATGAGTATATATGATCCGTAAAAATTCTTCACATTGACGTATTATATAATTTAAACGGATCTTTAAAGTAATATACTTAGGAGTCGTTTGGTAGAGTATATAAAAATAGTATTAAAAAGTGTGTATTAATAATGTTGTGATTATTAATATACGGATTAGTAGTGCTCAGATTAGTCATGCTAGGATTATTTCTTATGTTTGATTTGATTTATTAAAAATAATATGCATTGCTAAATTTCTATAAAAATATTATTGTTTACAAAAATACCCTCAACATTCTATAGCTTTTATTAACTTTTTTTCCATGAATTCATTATTGTTAATTGATTTTTAGCACTTTGTTATATTTATTTTTGTTTTTCATTGACTTATTTCAATGTTTTTTCTCTGTTAAAGATAATGTTTTCTTAATAAAAATTGTGTTTATTTCTAACAGAAATGTAAACCTTGTAGGAAAAATTTCAATGATGTTTAGCTTTATTATTGGTTAGCTTTGTGAATGATTTTGTTGATTGGTTTACATACGAGAGAGGAGTTAATGGATAACATAAAAGAATTATGAATAGAAAGTTAAAAAAAAATAGTTTTTTCAACCGATCAAATCGAATTAATCAATCCTAATTATTGTCTTGTTCTAAATACTTGAATACATTCTATTGTTGCATGTATTTTATGCGAGAAAATACATCAAATTATCTCCGAACTTGTCGCCAAAACTTACTTTAGATCCTACACTAATTTGGCAATTATATACCCCTTAACATCTTTAAAGCGTATTAAATACACCCCCTACGGCTGACGTGGCAAGAAAAAAAAGAAAGACACGTGAATTTTTTTTATTTTTTTTAAAAGGATCCCCTTTATTTTATTTATTTATTTATTTATATATATATATAATAAAGAACCCAACTTTCATCATCTTCATCGTAACAATCCCCTTTCCCACCCCACCCCACCCCCACCCTCAACACTCCGTTTCTTCTTCTTCTTCGAATCCCCATCTGTTTCTTCGTCTTCTTCATAATCCCTTACTATCAAATCTCATTTGATTCAAAACTTCATCTTTCAACAGTCAAAAAGTATTCAAAATTGATGAACAAGTTTGGTTCTTGACCAAGAATTCTAATGGCATTTCTAAATTTGGGACTGTTTGTGCCATTTCTGTTGACACTTTTGAGTAAAAGATTGAGAATTTGGGAGTTTGGGAATTCTGGATTTTGGTTAATGTGAAGGAATTTGAATTTGAAATTTTGTGTATTAGTGTATTTTTGTGATTAACTCATGATTTTTGTGTATTGAAATTTTGGATGGAGAATGTCTCTGTTTGAGAATGACTCTATTTGGAAAAAATGGGGAGTTGTTTGAGTAAGAAGAGCACATCTTATTCTTCTTCTTCTACTACTACTGCTGCAGTTTCAAATACAAATCAAGAAATCACCAAAATTAGTAACCCAAGTGGAGATCTAGAAAGAGGTAGAAGGAGAAAGTCTGAAAAAGAAATCTTTGTTATTTAATACAGAAAAGACATGAAGTGGATAGAAAGACTGAAGAAGAAAAGGCTGTTGTTAAAAAGGCAAATGACGCAGTTGAGTCTGGTAATAACAATGTTTTGAATTTTGTCTTCTCTAATTTACCATTCACTTTAAATTGATCTACAACTCATGAACAAGTTATTTATCAATTTCTTATTAAATTCGAATCAAGTTATTGGTATTAATGGTGTTAATGGTGATAATGGTGAAATAATAGTGTTAAAGATGAAAAAGACATTAAAGGAGAAGGAGGAACGGGGGTGGGGGTGGGGAGACTGTTGAAGAAGAAGGTGAAGAAGGAACGAAGGGGTCGGGGGGTCGGGTGGGTTGTTGAAGAAGGAGGAGGAGGAAGGGGGGGGAGTCTTTTCTTTAATATATATATATATATATATATATATATTAAAAAATATATATATTTTATATATAAATAAAAATATTACATATATATTTTTTGCTTTAAAAAAAAATATATAAAATAATATGTGTGTTGGATTACTTTTTTAAAAAAAATTATAATTTCTTACGTGACAATGACATGGATATGACACTGATTTGACAATGACGTGGGGCGTGTGTACTTCACTCTCCGTAGTGAGAGTGGTATAATTTTTTTAGGGTGGTAAAAAATTTGCTTTAAAGTTATTAAGGGGGTATATAATTGTCCGATTAGTTTAGGGTCTAAAGTAAGTGTTGGCGACAAGTTCGAGGGTGATTTGATGTATTTTCTCTAATTTATGTTGAATTAGAATCAAAGTTTATCATGAAAGTTTTTGTCACATTATAAGTTATTTTAAGTGAAAATTAATTGGTATTAATATCAATTTTTTTTTGAGTGAGACAATTATTTACCATCAAAAAAATTTATTGATCGGGAACACCAACTTAAGCTTTAGGAGGTCGCTTTGTATTGATTAGTCTTGAATTTATTTAGCAACGGATAACTTTCTCTAAATAATAAAATTTGTAAGATAATTTACATAAATAAATTTACTAGTACAAATATAAAACACAAATCCAAGAAAATAGACAAAATGATAAGAATTTGAGGGGTCTTTTGGTCTTTACATATATGATCCCATGGTATTAAATCTAATGTATAACTAATACCACCAAAATGGAAGATGTTAGTTATACACCCTATAATATCATGTAGGGTGTATAACTAATCCATGTATTAGTTATACATTGACCCAAAATTTCCACCAAACATAGTACTAAATAATACCATTCATAATACATGAATTATTTCTCCTAATACATCTTACCAAATGACCCCTTATAGTACTATATTGTTACATTAGTTCAATTTGTTGATATAATAGTAACCTGTCTTATTTTTGAAGGTACTAATTTCATTTATTTGCATATAGTTAAATTATTTTTTGACTGACCTGGTTTATTATAAACACAAGTTAAACTCTTGTTTATTTTATTCACTCAACAGGACACTGATGTGTTATGGCTTAGGAATCCATTTCTAAACTTGTACTCGAATAAAATTATAGACCTTCAAATCAGTACAGACAAGTTCAACGGAAGTCAATGGTCTGAAGGTAATCCAATAAACACAGGTTTCTACATGATCAAATCAAACATCAAAACCATTGCATTGTTGGATGCTTGGTATGCTGGAAAAGACAAAGCCACAGGATGGAAAGATCAAGATGTTTTGATCAAGTTAATGAATGATGGACTGTTCAAATATTTGGGCCTTACTGTTAGGTTCTTGGACACCCTTTATTTCAGCGGTTTTTGTGACGATAGTAAAGATGTTAATGTTGTTGTGACTGTTCATGCCAATTGTTGTCGGAGTATAAGTGCCAAATTGGCTGATCTAACGGCTGTCCTTCATGATTGGAGAAGATTTAAAAATACGCCGATTGCGAATCAGACATCGACATCTGGATGGACTCAACATGTGAACTGTTGGGATTCTTGGAAAAACTAATGAAAAATTTAGGCCTAATTAATTTAGAGTCAATTATTATGATACTAATACAATCTTTCTAGTAAAGTATTACTATTATGGAATCAATCTTTTTATAGTTTCTTAATAGCTGAAGAAATATAGCATGAAGTATACGCTGATTTTTCTAAAAAATCGATGAGAGATATATCACTTTTTCTTGTTTTTACAAAGAGAGTGTGTGTGTACATATGTATATATACTATCAATAAATGTGAAGAAGCAGACAACTCTTCGTCAACATGCCTGCTTCTTCACCTACTCCGTGATTTTATTATATTATTCCTAATTAATTATTTTAAGTCATTTATATATAAGAAAACTAATAATATTACTTAAAAAAACGTAAAATAGACATTTATGATATGTCTGTTTCAACTGTTTCAATCGTAGTTTTATTATATCACCTCTAATTAATTATTATAAGTCATCTAAGTATTAAAAAATTAATAATATTTAATAAATAATAAGATAGATATAAATGATAAATTAATTCTTAATGTTTTAAATTAATAGAACATCTTTTATGAGACTCATTTAAAAAAATTTCACAAGTATGTTTGCTCCATGATTTTACTATATTACCCCTAATTAATTATTTTAATATATTTACATATAAGAAAATTATTTATATTTAATTAAAAAAAGGTAAAATAGACATTTATGACATGTCTACTTCAGCAAACGTAATTTTACTATATCACCCATAATTAATTATTATAAGTCATTTTGGTATTAAAAAAATAATAATATTTAATAAAAATAAAATTAACATAACATGATAACTTAATTCTTGATGTATTAAATTAACATGACATCTTATATGAGATTCATTTAATTTTTTTCACAAATATTTTTTTTAGTTATTTTGTTATATCACTTCTAATTAGGCATTATAAGTCATTTAAGACATGTCCACTTTGCTGCTTCAATCATAAAATTTGATTGACTCTCAAATTTATTTCAGTGTCACTTAAATTAGAATAGAAGAAAAAGTATTATAAATCATAATAATTAAAAACCTAAATTATTTTAAGAATATAATTGACTATTAATTCCACAAAAATTTGAATAAAGAGAGTAACATATATTATTTAAAAATTACATTAAAAATTATCATGAATTACAATAGCTAACAATTTAAAATATTTGAAAATATATTAAAAATAGGATTAATTATCTAAAATATATTTGTGTCACATAAATTCGGGACAATTTTGGCATTTTATAATTTGCATGTTTAATTTAGTAATTTATTGATCCAAATGATGTTTTCGAATTTAACATGTTTAGAAAATTTAGTACTTTATTTATTTTAATTTATTTATTTTGGTAAAATATTATATATATAATAATTATGCAATAAAATAATTATAAGTCATAACAATTAATATCTTATAATATTTTAAAAACATATAGTAAAAACTATGTGTGGGCAGCAAAATTTTATTAAATTGAAATCCATACAAAATTTGAATTATGTTAAATCCAAAATAGATTAGTCCCAAATAAATATTTTGGATTAATATAATTGAATTAATTATTTAAGTCCAAATATGTATGGATTTAATTAAAATTCAATTTTTATTGAGCAAGCCCATTGATTTGGTTTATAAATGACGAGCCCAGTTTGCTAAGCCCAAGATATTATTATATTCTAGAGGTCCAAATAAGCGCCACGTGTCAAATGACGTGGCATGCCAAGTCAAGTAAAGGAGTCAATAGGATCATGCCACATGTCAAAATGATGCAGTAGGCCCAATGAAATCGAAGCCCATAAAAGGCGCCACGTCACTTGAATTTGATTGGTTAAAGAAAGTCCATCTTCATCATGATTCTTCCCTTTCCACACCTATAAATAGGGGTCTCATAATTCAGAAAATGAGCCCCCCCAGAACTCTAACAAGAAGCAAGAGAAAGCTCGTGACTCAAATGCCATAATTTCTCTACAAAGCTTAAGCATTCAAATCAAGTTCATCAAAATTCAAGATCAAAACCGCAATATTCAAGAACAATCTCAAAATCCCTTGAATTTAAGCACAAGTCAAGATCAAGTCCATCAAATCAACAAATCAAGTTCAAATTCAAGATCAAACATTAATCCCTTGAATTTATATTTGAAAAGGCGAATCAGAGGATTCATAGATATTGTAACACTCACATTGAAATCAATAAATTGATTGTAGCAATATTTTTCTTGTCTCGATTAATTATTTTTTGGTCACGAAATTTTATTGTCCAACAAAATTAGCACGCCTAGCAGGACCAAATTTGCCCTTCATCTCTTCTCTCACAAATCAAATCTGCAAATCTAGAGCCAGAAAGTTACGAAGATTGAAAAGTACTTCAAGACTCGTCTTTGAGTTTCATCAAGTCTACACGCCGACAAGCCTTGAAGTAGGGGGAATTTATAGACATTGAAATCTCGTAGAACTCTACAATAAGAAATCAAATTCTGTTAGAGTTCTTGAATGCTACTCTACTATAGATATCGAAATCTTGTAGAACTCTACAAGAATAACTCAAATTCTGTTAGAGTTCTTGGTGGCTACTCTACCTTAAACCCTAAATTACGCCTATATAAAGGGGACTAATGTCCTTTAAAGAGGCATCTTCAAGATTTGAAAAATCCCAATAAATTCATGGGATATTCATAAGGATCAAAACCCTCTCTTCTTGATAATCA
Source organism: Capsicum annuum (assembly GCF_002878395.1). Taxonomy (NCBI): domain Eukaryota; kingdom Viridiplantae; phylum Streptophyta; class Magnoliopsida; order Solanales; family Solanaceae; genus Capsicum; species Capsicum annuum. Next base: position 248,786,743 of record NC_061113.1, read on the forward strand.
AATACATCAAGAAGGCAAATCCTCCTTTCATGAATATCAAATCTAAATATTCATACGTTTGAGAAATACGCCACTAACGTCCCTCGAATTATAGAGAAATTCATATCCAAATCTTCCTACATTCAAGAAATATGCTACTGATGGCCCTCGAATTAAGGAGAAAATCAAGAGAGAAGAAGACAAACCCTCTTTTCATGGAGATCAAATCCAAATGTTCCTACGTTCGAAAAATACGTCACTAACGGCCCTCGAATTACGGAGAAATTTATATTCAAATCTTACTATATTCGAGAAATACGCTACTGACAACCCTCGGATTAAGGAGAAAATCAAGAGAGAAGAATCAAGGGAGGAACAAATTTGTACTCACATCGTTTATCAATAAAAATTGTTGTTTCTTCATATTTTTATTTGTGGCTGAAGTTTATTTTCCATGAATTAAATTATGTTGCAAACAATATGATTGTCTTTTGAAATTCTAATAGTGTCACATAAGCTGCGATAAAGTAAGTAACATAAATTATTAGCAATTACATTAAAAGATACTAAAATCACAATAATTAACAACTTAAAATATTTACAAAAATATAGTAGTAAAAATTTGATTGACTCTCTAAATTTTAAAATTGGGACAAAGCGAGTAACATAAATTACTAAATTACGTAAAAGATACTATAAATCACAATGATCAACAACTTACATTATTTAAATATTTATATTAATAAAAATTTGATTGACACTTTAAATGCTATTTGTGCTACATAAATCGAGATAACGTAAATAACATATGTTAGGCCTGTGCTGGCACGGGCTACAGTATCTAGTGTATATATATATATATATACTAGTGTAACGCCTCACACGTGTGATATTTTATTATTTAATGTTAAATAATTTTGTCTATTGTAGAGTTTTTTTAATGAAGTGTAAGAAATTCAAATCACTTTTCAAAGATCCTTCACACTTTAATATAATAATGTAAATATAAATATATATTTTAGTTTAAGCACATATATATTTTACCACCAAAAGTTTCAAGTGGTTGATGGATCATCATTAGCTAGCATCTAAAGGTCACGAACTTAAAACCGTGAAAAACCCTCAAAATTGGATAAGAGGGAGTTGCTTGGTGGCTGTTTTGGAGTGGGTAGCTTGAGGGAGTAATTTGGTGGTTGTTTTGGAATTTTTACTTGAGAGAGTAATTTGGTAGTAGTGGTAAGTTTGCTGGAAAATGTGAGTGGGGTTAATGGTTTTATAGTAATAGTAGTATTGGGGAGTTTAGGTGACGTGAGGAAGGTGTAATTAGAGTTTAGGATTAATTAGTATTTGATTTTTGTGTGTTAGAAGGGATATGGTGTAACGCCCCGAGTATATACCCTGCACGTCACACGGTGCTTACGACCCCAGAGGATCACAAGCTAACCCATGACTGATACCTACTGTGAGCACTGAATAATAATACTGAAAATATATGAGGAAGATAACTTAAAATACAGTTGGAAGTCGGGGTATGTCGGTTAAATGAATTGGGTGAGGGGAAAAGAACTCAATTGCCTTTGGAACGTCGAAGTTTAATGAGCAAAATGTGTCCAGCGACGCGATACCCGACGCACCGCATCGATGGTCTCAACGCAATTGCCGACGCACCGCATCGATGTTGTCGACGCGATTACTGATGCATCGCGGCTAATCACATTAATGCACTATTTTGGGCATCCAAACATGACTTTAATGATGTCCAAAAATTCTGAAACTCACCCAATATGACCTATTTACATCCTTGATTATGAATCAATTTAAAAATTGACAATCTAAGGTCGAAAAGATTGTAAATGATGCTATTAAAATATCGAGACAAAAAATGAGAATAAGTGTCAACACTTAGCTGAAATTTTTCTAAGTCTGAGACCTCTTTTGGCATGCTATATAGGACTGAAATGACTAGGACTTTGTGGGGTCTTACTATATCTCCCCCTTGGGAGCATTCGTCCTCGAATGAGACTGACTGAATTGAGAGAAACTGAGGAACTGTACTTGCACTGCCATGCATAACTAAAGCATGACTGAATTCTGGAGATATGACACATGACTGAATTGTTTCATGAATGCATGAATGATATGAGAATGTTATGCAGTTGTAACTGAGCATAGAATAGAGTAAATCTAAGAAAGACTATTCACTTAGGCTGAGTCTGAGTTTGCAGAGAAGAGGTAAGGATACTTGATTTGTATGTCTGCTTCTTCTTCCCAAGTAGCTCCTTTAACAGACTGATTCTGCCAAAGAACAATGAACAAGGAAACTTCTTTATTCCTTAGTCTGCGAATCTGACGATCAAGGATTTCGACTGGAATTTTCTCATAAGAGGGACTGTTTTGAACATCTATAGTCTCTATAGGGACTACAATGGATGGGTCATCAATGTACTTCTTTAGCAAATAGACGTGAAACACTGGGTGCACTGATGTTAAGTCTGCAGGAAACTCAAGCTCATAAGCTAACTTACCGAAACGACTGAGAATCTTATAAGGACCAACACATCGGGGAATAAGCTTCCCCTTCTTACCAAACCTTTTCACTCTTTTCATAGGAGGGATTTTCAAATACACAAAGTCGCCAATCTCAAACTCAAGATCCTTCCTTCTCACATCTGCATACGATTTTTATCAGCTTTGAGCTGTTTTAAGCCTCTCTCTAATCAACTGCACTTTCTCTAAAGCATCAAACACCAAGTCAGTCCCCACTACCGTGGCCTCACTTACCTCAGACCAACCAATAGGATATCTATATCTCCTCCCATAAAGAGCCTCAAACGGAGCCATATGAATACTAGAATGATAGCTGTTATTATATGCAAACTCTATCAAAGGTAAGGTTTATCCCAACTACCCTTAAAGTCTACAACACACGCTCTCAACATATCTTCTAAAGTCTGAATGGTCCTTTCTGCTAGACCATCTGCCTGAGGGTGGAAGGCTGTACTGAGGTAAACTTGGGTACTAAGATCTTTTTGGAAGGCTTTCCAAAAATGAGAGGTAAACTGCGTACCTCTCTCTGAAATGATGGAAGTGGGACACCGTGAAACCTAACTAACTCTTTGATATAAAGCTTGGCATAGTCCTTGGATGAATAAGAGGTGTGAACTGGCAAGAAATGGGCTGATTTGGTCATCTTGTCCACAATGACCTAAATTGAATCATGCTAACGACGAGTACGAGGCAAACCCATCACAAAGTCCATGTTCACATCCTCCCACTTCCATGTGAGAATACTGAACTCTTGCATAGACCCACTAGGTTTCTAATGCTCAATCTTAACCTCCTAACTCGTAGAGCACTTAGCCACAAACTCTGCAATGTCTCTCTTCATCCCACTCCACCAATAGACTTCTCGCAAGTTACGGTATATCTTTGTGGCCCCTGGATGAATCGAGTAACGCGTACCATGCGCTTCTCCAATAGTTCACTATCTCACGCCATCCAAACATGGCACATATAACCTACCCTAACAATGCAACACACCATTTCCCGTTTGGGAGAAAACCTCTACTTTTTGATGTCTAACTGACTCTTTCAGCTTAACTAAACTGGGATCCCTGTCCTGCTTTTCTTTTACTTCGGAAACCAAAGATGATTTTGAACTATTCTATACCCAAACACTACCCTCAACTGAATCAACCAAATGGACACTTAGTCTGGCAAGCTAATGAACTTCCTAAACTAACTCCTTCTTACCATCCTCAACATGAGCAACACTACCCATGGACAATCTACTAAGAGCATCTATCACTACATTGGCCTTGCCCTGGTGATACAAAATATCATATCATAATCTTTAATTACTCTAACCACCTCATCTGACGAAGGTTCAAGTCTTTCTGAGAAAACACATACTGCAGGCTTTTGTGGCCTGTGAACACATCAACATGCACACCATACAAATAGTTCCTCCAAATCTTTAATGCAAGCACAACAACTGCTAACTCTAACCACCTCATCTGACGAAGATTTAAATCTTTATGAGGCTTAAGTTGTCTAGAGGCATAGGCAACAACCTTAACCCTCTGCATCAAAACACACCCCAAACCAACTCTGGAAGCATCACAATACATAACAAATCCATATGAACCATCGGGTAAGGTCAAAACTGGGGTTGTAGTGAGTCGAGTCTTCAACTCTTGAAAACTCTTCTCATAAGAATCTGACCATTGGAATTTGACTTTTTTTTGAGTCAATCTGGACATGGGGGATGCAATAGACAAAAATTCTTCAACAAACCATCGGTAATAGCCAGCCAAACCTAAAAAACTCCTGATATCTAATGGAGAGATGGGTCTGGGTTAGTTTCTCACTGCTTCGGTCTTTTGAGGATCAACTCTAGTGCCATCACCGAAAATAATATGACCAAGAAAAGCTACTGGCCTTAGCCAAAATTCGCATTTACTGAATTTGGCGAACAACTTATAGGCTTTGAGGGTCTGAAGCACTATTGTGAGATGGTTTGCATGATCACTTTCACTGCAGGAGTAGACAAGCATGTCATCTATGAAGACTATGATTAACATGTCAAAGTATTACTTGAACACACGGTTTATCAAGTCCATAAATGCTGATGGGGTATTGGTAAGACCAAATGACATGACTAGGAATTCAAAGTAACTATACTAAGTTTCGAAAGCTGTTTTCAGAATGTCACATTCTCTGACTCTGATGATAGCCTGATCTGGGGTCTATCTTAGAGAAGTAACTGGCACCCTGAAGTTGGTCAAACAAGTCATTGATTCTAGAAAACGGATACTTATTCTTGATGGGACTTTATTCAACTGACGGTAGTTAATACACATTCTGAGAGAACAGTATTTCTTACACACGAATAGAACTGGTGCACCCCACAGAGAGATGTTGGGCCTAATGAATCCCTTATCTAGGAGATCCTTCAACTGTTCCTTCAACTCTTTAAGTTCAGCTGGAGCCATTCTGTATGGCAAAATAGAGATGGGCTGAGTATCAGGAAGAAGGTCTATTCTGAAGTCAATTTCCCTTTCGGGAGGAACTTCAGGAATATCTTTGGGAAACACATTTGGAAATTCACTTGCAACTGGAACTGACTCAATATTAGGAGTCTCGAAACTAGAGTCTTTAACTCGTAAAAGATGATAGACACACCCCTTGTATATTATTTTTCTCGCTCTAAGGTATGAAACAAGTTAACCCTTAAGCGCTGAAATAATACCCCTCTATTCTAGGAGAGGTTCATTCGAGAACTAAAAATAGACAACTCTATTTCTACAACCAACTGAAGCATAGCATGAATGGAGCTAATCCAAGTCAAGAATGATATCAAATCCATTATCTCAAACTATACTAAGTCTACTGAAGTAACTTTCTGAGACACCATAACCGGACAGTTCCTGTATCCCCGCTGTGCTATGATAGATTTACCCACTAGGGTAGAGACTGAGAAGGGCTCTGCTAGGATTTTGGGACTGACTCCGAAGTCAACAGCTATATAAGAAGTTACAAAGGGCAAAAATCAAGCCAGTCTCTTTGAAGTTATTTAAAAGAGACTGGCCTGATTTTAGACAAGAATCACAATTGAAAATTGTAAAAGAAGTTTTATGGTAGCTAATGACAATTATACAATTTTATACAACATTGATATATACCTTATACATTTTTAAACAATGTGGATATTATAATTATAACTATATATAAGAGTATAACACCTCAGTATTTCGTACTTAGCATAGAAAATTTTGATTGAAACTTAATGTTCCAGGTTCTCACAAAAAGGTTCACGGTCGTGAGCTAGGTCAATCACGCATGAAACCCACATCAAAACCTTTCTTAGTGTTTTAGTGGACCACAAACGAGTCCATGATCTGTGGAATTAAACCGTGAGTCGTGATACCACTCATGGAACCAACCTCAAAATCAGTTTAACTCTTACGTTCCCATGAGTCATAGTATGACTCATGCATTGGATCATAATCTATACTGTGATACGTAAAGACCTGTGCATAGAGTTGACAAACTTCAATCTGAACCATGACTGACGGTATGAGTTGTGAAAGGCAATCTACAATCCATACTGTCAATCTGTGAATTGGATTCAAAAGAATTGCAAAATCCACCAAGAGAACCTCGAGTTAAACCATGACCTGTGGAATCATTCCACAAAACATAGAGTGACTCATAGGTTACTGTTTCCATTCCTTATTTTCTTAGCCTATATTACGTTGTTTAGTCACCACTTAGGGGGAATATATCAGATTAATTAATTAGTTTCTCTCCTATTCTACACTCTCAACTCCCCAAACTCAGAACCGTTGCTCAAGAAAAGCTAAGTCGAGGATTTCAGTCTTTCTAATCGAGTTTCTCTCTACAACTTTTGCTTTTTCCAGGTTAATGAGGATATAATGAAGTTCATTAAGATATCATTTATATCAACTAAGCCATGCCATTGGGTATATTTTTATCCTCAATATCAAATTGATTCTCTTTCACTCTAAGGTTCATGAACTAGCCCTATTTCTTATTTTTACACTTGTAGTTCCCTTTTCAAGTCCAACAAAACAAGCCTTGGACAGTATTCGTAAGGTGATCAAGAAAATAAATAATTATTGTTGACACCTAATTTTTGCCCTCCACAACTACGTTTAATCTCGAGTTTCTTTGATTTTCAAATAAAATCACAACAATTATTTTTTCCAAATAAATGCATTTTAAAATAGGTATTTGGGCTAAATTTTTCATTTAAGTGATAATTATATATTTTTGTATTTGCATATACGAGATTGTATAAATGATGTCATTTAAATGAACATTTTTATCAAAATTGGACTTTAAATTAAGGATTATTTGGAAAATAAATTTAAATAATGAAATCTTGATTTAAATATAATTTATTCTTACAAATAATTTATTTGGAGAAATACTTGTTTGGTTTTATTAAACCAAGAAGCTCGGGATTGAACACGGGATTAATTTGTATCTAATTTCAATTGAATTTAATCAACCTATTTAAATTTGGACCTTAATTGAAATTAATTCGGCTATAATTTCATTGCAATTAGTCGATTGAGTTTAATTAGGCTAAATTTTAAATGAAATTGCCTAAAGTCTATTTCTTTTTGGCTATTTAATAAATAGCCAAAATAGCCTAACCTATCCATATCCTAATTTAATTGAGGATTATTTTAAACTAATCCCCAATTTCCCAAGCCCAACACAATAGCCCTTCATCCCACCTTCAATTTACCTTGACCCGGCCCATTCCCATATATACTTCCCCTTCAGCAATCAACAAACAGAAGACAACAACACCAATACACCACAACATCGTACAAGCATCAGCAAAAATGATGATATTAGTTTCCATTGAACAACAATTTCAACCGAACCAGACCCGTTTAGAGAAGACCCAAACCGACCCGACCTTCTCCATGCGTGTACGTGCTCCTTACGTGGTGGTGTACCATGGGAAGTCCGAGAATCCTTTAGAAGATGTATAGGTGTCCCCTCAACGGATCAATTTTGCAAATCTCGGTAACAATGGTACGATTTTGTACATTCCTGGAAATTTTTGATTGGTTCATGAGGGAATTTTGTTTCCTCATTTCTTATTGGTGGATTATTGTTGGGAAGATTCTAAATTTAGTACCAATCCTAAAAGGGAAATCCTATCCAGAGCCCGAAAAATTCAAAATTTCCTCATTTGTAAATTCTTAAAATACCCTCACATCGTTTCTATATAGAAAGCTCACTGTTGAGCTTGAGGGGGACTTTTTTTTGAGGGGATGGGTTTGAAAATCTCGGAGGAAATCTTGGAGCTCAAAAATTGGGGGATTTTTCTTTTGGGGGTTACTGTTTCAAAATCTAGATTTGAACTTTTGGGTTGGAAAAGCGAGAGTTCTTTTTTGAGGGTTCGAAAATTGGGGAAAATTTAATCCTTTTTGCAGAAGTTTTGCTTTTTCATTCCGTTCATCAGTAAAAATTTGAGTTTTGAGTTGAAGACATTTTTTGGTGGGGGTGATTTCAACGGTAGTTCGTTGTTCTATTTTGCTGCCACAAAATAGGTAACATTCCATCTCGTCTATTTTTCGATTATTTCTGCTTCATATCAAATTCCTGAAGTCGTAAACCTTTATCTATAGGATGTGCTGGTATGTTTAAACCCTTGAAATTATAAGTTTTTAGTAATAGGGTGTGCTGGTTCATTTGAACTTCTGAAATTTTAATCTTTAGCGACATGGTATGCTGGTTGTCTAATTTTTTAAAGTTGTAAGCTTTTGCGATATCCTAGTGTGCTGGGACTGCTTGCTGTAGAAGCTTTAGAAGGCTATTGGATTCTTGTTTGAAGTGTTGTTATGAAGAAATCATCTTCATTAGCTTGTTTCATTTTTTTTATGATGTTCGATTTGCTGGTCGTTTCGCGATAACTGCTCTGTAAGTTTAACTAACATGTTTCCTATGCGTATCATGTTTCATTTAACAATTTGTACCCTTTTTACATACATATGTGATCGTCATGCCTGATTCGAATATGGGCGTAAGTTGAGATGGTCAAAAAGAAAAGAAAAAAAAATTATGAACATATGCAGTACTTGTATGCATGAAAGGGCCTAATAGGTCATCAACTTAATTTGAAAATATATTGTGCATTTTGTTAATCATATTCATTTTCTCAGTTTAATTTATTCCCGTGATTTGCTTAATCTCCTATACTTTAAAAATTCCAATAATCACCCCTGTAATGGTTGACCTTTCTTCTTGTTTTTTTTATTTTTTTTATTTTTTTTATTTTTCTACAAGGATTGTTCTTGACATTATAATTTCTAAAAGGGTATTAGTAGTACTTATTTGCTTTTTTTTTTTACTTAGGTTGTCTGGTGTTACTGAAAGCTGTCTAAACATATGTTGTACATAGTTGTCATTGTGGATTGGTTCATTAATTAATAACTTAGTGGTTTTGCTATACTAGAACTAATCGTGATGAGATACATAGTAGCTTCGCATTGTAGTAATTTCTGCGTGTTTGCCTTCCCCATTAATTTAAGTTGCATATCCTCTTTGTCTTTTTTTTTTCTATAGGATGTCCTCCAGTATATGGAAAACAAGATTTATTTGGGTCATTTCACATGGATTATTATGCAAACTTTACCAAGGAAGTATCATATTTGCTTAAGATTGCTTTCTTAAAAGTGTCAACTTGTTTGAAGAAATTAACCATGAATTAATGTTCTTCTCATTTCTTTCATGCTTGGGTTGGTCGTGTATTGATTGCTTTTGGTTCTCCTATTTCGGTAGATCATGTGTTGACTCACTATTCTCCCCTTTTATTTTGTTGGTCATATACTAATGTACTTTATTTTTTCTTGCTTTGCATGAACCCGCTTGAGAGTCCAAACTGACTCTTTCTCTTTCATTTCACAATGGGCTATTGAGGCCCATCCTTTAGAAGACTTTGAAAAATGAATTGCATGGCATACGGATACGAGGAGGCGAAAGAGAAAATGGGTTAAAGTCCCATATTCAAAGCGGCTAAGAGACTTGAAAGTCTCGATTTTTCCATTTTATTTGTTCATTTTATCACTCTTCATGTTGTCTTTATTTATTTAGTTATTTATGTTTTATTCGTTTATTTGGGCCACGAAACCAAAGTTGTATTTAATACAGGTAGAGCAAGATTCGAGCCAAAGGCTCAAGAATTAGACTAGGACAGGTGAAATGGGTTGAAAAAATCAAATAGCTTAGGACAGGATCAACGGTTTGGGCTTAGAAGCCTGAATCACTTCTCCTCCCCTTTTCCCTTTTCCTTTTTGCTTACTTGTTTACGTGCTTCTTTGCGAACCTAATTAAATCCCTAACTAAGTCGCTAAAAACTGATTTTGCAAAAACTTTTTCCTTAATCAACTATTTTTCAACAAATTAATTTTTTGAAGTTAATCAAAAGACGATTTTCAAACAGTTCGGATAACCGCAAGTTAGCGGACATTTTAGGTGCCTAAAACCTTCCTAAAATATTAATAGGAACTGCTTATCTAGAATCTCTAACTTAAAATGATTTTCCTGTTTTGAATCGTCTAAATACATTACAAAGGTTTCTTAATTCCTTTTCAAAATTAAGTGACGACTCTTCTCTCAAAAGTCAAAATTTTTGCAAAACAGAAATGGCGACTCTGCTGGGGAATTTTAACTAAGTTCTGACCAAATGTTTGATTTCGTCTTTTGATTAACTGTTTATGTGTTTATATATGTTTCGATTCTGTAAAGTTTAACTATCGCATCTCATGGTATATTCCTGCAATATTTAAACTGTTTTGGGATTTCGTGGATGTCCCGGCCCCTATTGTTCAGTTCCAATAATGTATTGGAAATACGAATGACTTATTAGCACGTGAGTCAAACTCAAGTTGTCTAATTGAGAACCAGCGTTCAAACCCACTCTAGACACCTAGGATAGAACAAAACCAAAATCCTATTTTAGGCTTGAGCCTAGGATGACCCAATACCCGAACGGAGTATTGGGCCTGTTAGAAAACCTGCCTTGTGTCTATTGACCCTGAGACAATTATAGACGAACCATATTTATGTGTTGAAGAAAATGTATGCCTGTCTAATTCAATCCATTATCTTTTAGGGGTCGGGAAAAGCTTGATTTGCTTACTTTCGTGAGAAGAATTGAAGCAAGTTAAGCAAGAAATTGATCTATTTGGGAGGTTGCATCTAAGGCATAGTTTGAACGTCATTGGATGTCACCAATATAAGAAATGGACGAAGCTAAGAAGGCGAAGGCTGATAGAAGAAGCATTAAGTAATTAGTATCCCCTGCGTGGGATATTATTCCCTTTCCCTAAAGATTGTATCCCTTTTGTGCAACTTTTGTAGACATTTATGTCATTTATGTATACCTATGAAGGTTTTTGGGGATAATGGATTGACTTTAAGAAGGCGTATATTTTCTTCAAAATTCGTTAGGCCTAAACCCTTGGCTCAAATGAGTCACCTAATTAGGATGCACGTTTATCACAATATGCTTGTATAATATAACTGTTTATGTGTTTATACGTGTTGTGTTGATTCGAATCAAAGGCGAACTGATCCAATCCCATTTTTCATAGAACATCTCTAGGCAGAAATATATCCTACTATACAAAAGTCCGACCAAAAGTACTCCAAGTCTCCCAAGTTTCTTAGAAAAGTCCTTAGTCATTCTTAAAACTTCCAAAATGATCGCTACCATTTTTGGAAAGTTGACTTTAGAATCAGAAAATGCCATTATAACTTTGAACTACGTAGGGCCTGATTTCTCTTCTGTGAGATACGTAGGCAGCCTTTTAGCCCGGCCTATATCTCCAAAAGCTCTGTTGTCCTCTATTTTCTTGAAGGAAGAAGAAGAGTTGAACCTTCCCGACAAATTCCACTTATCCATATCATTGAGCTAAATCCCATTCATTGAAATCCTCGAGTCATCATTACTTCATGGATTAATTCGCATGAGATGAGAAACAATGCTACGTGTTTACTTCCTACCTTATCATCTTGCTTTACTTATTACTAACGGAATCTAACACGTCAATGTTTGAGTTGTTTTTACTTTGCAGGTAATAGAAACTACTCTGTGTTGGCACAAAATGACCCTACTTCACCAGATCAAAATGAATAAAAGATCTCCTTCTTAACTATAGCTTTGTTACAGGAAAAGAAAATGACTAGTAGTAAAACTGAACTATACCAATCATTTTTCAACCCTGTAAGTGATAGTATCGAGGATGGAATAAGAAAAATGTGAGGGAAGAATTTTCCAAGACAACCAGGATAATAGAAGATTAATTGGAGAAAACATTGTTGAATTGGATCTCCACACCACTCATGACTCATCGCCCGTCGTATAACAGTAACTTAAAACCTGCCATTGTTATACCATGTTAAGAAACAAAATAATGGTAGCCCTATAACAGTCAACAGAAGAGTCAAAGAGTTCGAGAATCAAAGAAGCCTAATCTAGAGGAAACTGAGGAGGTTAACTAGGAAGACGATGACTCCATTGGACATTTGATCATTTGTTCTATCAAGTCAAACACAATGCAAACGTCATGTCATCCATAGAAGTACTTATTTATATCCTAGTAAGATGGATAAGAGTATTTTAGGGCCATTATGAGAAGGTAAGAACTACGTTCGACCTGAATTCCCAAGAAAGGGATACGTAGGCGGCCTATGTCTATTTTGGTCAACCCCTTAGGATAATCTATCCTTTTCCTTTATGCATGAATTATGTGATGACTTGAATTCCTAATAAAGGGGATACGTAGGCAGCCCATGTCGGCTTCGGTCAACCTATTAATTTCTTTTGTATATCCCTAGCGTGGTTCTGAACTATGTTTGACCTGATTCCTGCTTCAACGGGATACATAGACTCCCCAACGACTCGGTCGTATAACCCTAGAAAATAGAAACTGGGGCAGAATTTTCGAGAAGGAATCTCGAAAATTCACAAGAGTAGATCGACGTCCAACAAAGAGAATGAAGATCAGCAAAGACTTCAGATCCACTCAAGTTGGTATCATCTCAAACAACTCTAAACTGGGATAGAAATTTTGAGGGAAGACCTCAAAATTTCCACCAGATGCTGGAACATATTTCAACTTCCCCCAGCACCAGAGATTAAGGCCAGGCTTTTAAAGTAGTCAGCTACGACATAGTCTAGGCAAGCTTAATTTCTTGCTATGATAGAACTACTTGAAGAAAACCTCCAACAATGATCATGAGCTTTGGAAACCATCCGTCGGATATAGTCAAAACTATGAGGAAGACGTTCGTTGAGCTAGTACATGACATGACTGACAGAGATTTTCTAAAGTTTTATAGAAGCTTTCGAAATTATTTTCCAAAAATTAAGACTATTTTCAAAAAAAATCTTACAACTCACTTATTTAGTACTTGCCTAGGTATCACTTAGGATGGAGTATCAGGATGGAAGTCCCGACATGGCGGAATGCCCAAGAGATGGCAAGCAGCAAATCAAAGATCGAAGAAGGTCAACACGAAGTAAGTTCATTCAAACTAATCATCTTTCTGTGGATGCAGGGATCAATACACGAAAGTGAGGGTCTCTTTCAAAAATTCCCAAGCAAATTGGGAGCCACAACAAAGCATTAATGCCTAAGAACGTTATTTTAGGGTAGCTCTAAAAATAGATTTAATACCCATTTATTGAGGACTTTCTGATTTGTCCATCTCAGTTCTTGAGATCATGGGCGACAAACAAAAGTGCTTTGTCTTCTTCACAAACATTGTATTTAGAAGTTTCCTAAAAATAGTCGCTAGTAAAAGTGACTTTGTGTCTACTAATCGTCTACCTTGAGTACAAGTACATGTAGAAAGCAAGGTACTGACAAATAAAGTCAGGTAAAATTACTTTAAAATTTGCCAAGAGGGCCATTGCATATCATTGCCGCAAGGGCCATTGCATATCATTGCCGCAAGGGCCATTGCATATCATTTCCGTAAGGGCCATTGCATATCATTCCCGTAAGGGCCATTACACATCACTGCCGTAAGGGCTATTGCACATCATTCCCGCAAGGGCCATCATATATCATTGCCGCAAGGGCCATTGCATATCATTGCCCAGAGGACCATCTCATACCATTGCCCAAGAAGGCTATTTATATATCTGTTGACACATGAGACAGAACGCTGGCGTTGAGGATATCATCAACATTCATATATCTGTTGACACGTGAGACACAACGCTGGCATCAAGGATATCATCAACATTCCTATATCTATTGACATGTAAGACACAACGCTGGCGTCGAGAATATCATCGAAAATATATCTGTTGACACGCAAGACACAACACTGGCGTCGAGGATATCATCATCATTCAATATCTGTTGATGTGCTAGACATAACATTGGTATCGAGGATATCATCAGCATTTAATATATCTGTTGACACGTAAGACACAACGCTGGCATCGAGGATATCATCATCATTTTATATCTGTTGACATGCAAGACATAAACGCTGGCGTCGAGGATATCTCATCATTTTATGAATCAGCATCTAAATACATCAAGAGCACATGATTTAAAGGAACGCCTTTAAGTCGCTATCTAAGGATGAATGACATATAAGATTTCCTAGAAATTAACAATTTGAGGGTCATCTATAAGTCATATTATTTGAAATAAGATAGTGTGCAAGATCACCTATGAGTTGATAACCTGTAGGTCATTCTTAAGCCACAACAACATCCAAATCGAATAGTGTGCAAGATCGCCCAAAAATCGATAGTTCAAAGGTTATTCGTAAGTCGCAACTAAATATTTACCGGAGAATATACAAGATTATCAAATTGATACGTCCAAGGATTCTCTATAAGCAGTGTCATATCCAAGATCGATTATGTACAGGATTACCCAAAGACTAACAATCTGAGAGATTATCTATAAGTCATATTGTATCCAAGGTCGGATGATATGCAGGAACACCTGAAATCTAGCGATTGGAGGGATATATGTAAGTCATCTCTTATCCAAAGTTGGATAATGTGCAATATTACCTAAAAGCTAATAATTCAAAAGATATCTATAAGTCGCCTCATATCCAACGTCAAATAGTACGCAAGATTATCTAAAGATTGACAATTAAAGGAAAATTTATAAATCGTTCATCGGCTATAACCGGAGAGGTTATCATTTCACATTCAATAAGTGATATAGGTAACCAAAAGGGTTGCCACACCAGCACAAGATTACACGGTTGTAGGGACCGTTCTGCATAAAGTATCGCCGGTGTCCAAAAGGGCCACCCCACTTTGAAGACATATCCAATCAACAAATGTCATAATTATACAACAACTAAGAGGGTTGTTGTGTTTGTTATCGCCGGTTATTTCATTCCAAACAGGTACAGAAAGAGATGACTCCGCTTTTCAGGCCACAACTTATGTGGAGATATGGTAAAAGACTACATACCTCTTTCATAAATTATGTTTAGCACTAACACTTTTTGCTTGAAGCATTTTCAAGAGCATCCGAGAGGATGAAAATCTCAAATCAAAACCACAGATGCAGACGACTTCAGATAGGACCCAGCACAACGTGGAACTCTTTCTTAGCAGTAAAACGGGACATAGTCTAAAGAGGGACGTCAAACTCTTTGGATGCGAGCTAAAGGATGATCACCACCACCATCCAACTGCACCCCTATTAGAAGGCATGTGGGTATTTCAGGGTATTCTGTTTTCAGCTTCACCTTCGGGATATTTCTAAACTCGTGCCAAGGGTAACCTTCTCTTTCTTTCAAATTCGGGTGACAACACACTTAGAGTTTGAAAATTATGCCCAAGTAAATTCTTACCTATGGATGTGAAGAGCTCCACGTTCATGGTAAAGAGGTTACAAGTCTCTTTTCCGTAATTCGATCAACTTGTCACTCATCTTAAGCCAAAGATCGTCTGAAATAAAAGACTATCTTTTCTACCGATTGAGTCAAACTACAAGCAGTCTGATTCCCTGAGTCCTGGGGATATGTAGGCTGGGATCTATGTAGAAAACTCGACTGCATTCCAACCTCCCCCAAATCCCTTTATTCCTCAGCTTCTCGGTTTAACCAAAAACTCCAAAACCATGATTGTTGGTGAATTTTCTTGAAAATCATGCTTAAAATCAAGCTTTATGAACTACAAGTGGCCTGAATTCTCATGAAACCCGAGATGTGTAGGAAACCTGATACCGAGGTTCGGCCATAACTCCATGAAACTCGTGTGAAAGTCAACTTCTTCCAGATACGAATTTATGGTCGGACAAAATTAGGAACGTCAACCTCCCTTTGCCCAGGATTACTTGCATCCATCCTAGTCAAAGGGAGAGGGCAATTGTTGACACCTAATTTTTTCCCTCCACAACTACGTTTAATCTCGAGTTTCTTCGATTTTTAAATAAAATCACAATAATTATTTTTTCCAAATAAATGCATTTTAAAATAGGTATTTGGGCTAAATTTGTCATTTAAGTGATAATTATATATTTTTGTATTTGCATATACGAGATTGTATAAATGAATATTTTTATCAAAATTGGACTTTAAATTAAGGATTATTTGGAAAATAAATTTAAATAATTAAATCTTGATTTAAATATAATTTATTCTTACAAATAATTTATTTGGAGAAATACTTGTTTGGTTTTATTAAACCAAGAAGCTCGGGATTGAACACGGGATTAATTTGTATCTAATTTCAATTGAATTTAATCAATCTATTTAAATTTGAACCTTAATTGAAATTAATTCGGCCATAATTTCAATGCAATTAGTCGATTGAGTTTTATTAGGCTAAATTTTAAATGAAATTGCCTAAAGTCTATTTCTTTTTGTCTATTTAATAAATAGCCAAAATAGCCTAACCTATCCATATCCTAATTTAATTGTATTTTAAACTAATCCCCAATTTTCCAAGCCCAACACAATAACTGCCCCATCCCACCATCAATTTAC
The DNA here is from genome assembly GCF_002878395.1 of Capsicum annuum. Lineage (NCBI taxonomy): Eukaryota > Viridiplantae > Streptophyta > Magnoliopsida > Solanales > Solanaceae > Capsicum > Capsicum annuum. The sequence continues at coordinate 248,803,252 of NC_061113.1, forward strand.
CTTGACCCGGCCCATTCCCATATATACTTCCCCTTCAGCAATCAACAAACAGACGACAACAGCACCAATACGCCACAACATCGTACAAGCATCAGCAAAAATGATGATATCGATTTCCATTGAACAATAATTTCAACCGAACCAAACCCGTTTAGAGAAGACCCAAACTGACCCGACCTTCTCCATGCGCGTCACGTGCTTCTTGCGCGGTGGTGTACCATGGGAAGTCCGAGAATCCTCTAGAAGATATATAGGTGTCTCCTCAACGGATCAATTTTGCAAATCTCGGTAACAATGGTACTATTTCATACATTCTTGGAAATTTTTGATTGGTTCATGAGGGAATTTCGTTTCCTCATTTCTTATTGGCGGATTATTGTTGGGAAGATTCCAAATTTAGTACCAATCCTAAAAGGGAAATCCTATCCAGAGCCCGAAAAATTCAAAATTTTCTCATTTGTAAATTCTTAAAATACCCTCACTTCATTTCTATATAAAGAGCTCACTGTTGAGCTTGAGGGGGACTTTTTTTTAGGGGTGGGTTTGAAAATCTCGGAGGAAATCTTGGAGCTCAAAAATTGGGGGATTTTTATTTTGGGGGTTACTGTTTTAAAATCTAGGTTTGAACTTTTGGGTTGGAAAATCGAGTTCTTTTTTTAGGGTTCGAAAATTGGGGAACATCCAATCCTTTTTGCAGAATTTTTTCTTTTCCATCCGTTCATCAGCTAAAACTTGAGTTTTGAGTTGAAGACATTTTTCGGTGAGGGTGATTTCGACAACAGTTCGTTGTTCTGTTTTGCTGCCACGAAACAGGTAACATTCCATCTTGTCTAATTTTCGATTATTTCTGCTTCATCTCAAATTCCTGAAGTCGTAAGCCTTTAGCTATAGGATGTGCTGGTGTGTTTAAACCCCTGAAATTATAAGTTTTTAGTAATAGGGTGTGCTGGTTCGTTTGAACTTCTGAAATTTTAAGCTTTAGCGACATGGTATGCTGGTTGTCTAATTTTTTGAAGTTGTAAGCTTTTGCGATATCCTAGTGTGCTGGGACTGCTTGTTGTAGAAGCCTTAGAAGGCTATAGGATTCTTGTTTGAAGTGTTTTTATGAAGAAATCATTTTCATTAGCTTGTTTCATTTTTTTTATGATGTTCAATTTGCTAGTCGTTTTGCGAGGACTGCTCTGTAAGTTTATCTAACATGTTTCCTATGCGCATCATGTTTCATTCGATAATTTGTACCCTTTTTACATACATATGTGATCGTCATGCCTGATTCGAATATTGGCGTAAGTTGAGATAGTCAAAAAGAAAAGAAAAAAAAAGTATGAACATATGCAGTACTTGTATGCATGAAAGGACCTAATAGGTCATCAACTTAATTTGAAAATATATTGTGCATTTTGTTAATCGTATTCATTTTCTCAGATTAATTTATTCCCGTGATTTGTTTAATCTCCTATACTTTAAAAATTCCAATAATCACCCCTGTAATGGTTGACCTTTCTTCTTGTTTTATTTATTTTTTATTTTTTATTTTTTTTATTTTTCTACAAGGATTGTTCTTGATATTATAATTTCTAAAAGGGTATTAGTAGTACTTATTTGCTTTCTTTTTTTTACTTAGGTCGTCTGGTGTTACTAAAAGCTGTCTAAACATATGTTGTACATAGTTGTTATTGTGGATTGGTTTGTTAATTAATAGCTTAGTGGTTTCGCTATACTAGAATTAATCTTGATGAGATACATAGTAGCTTCGCATTGCAGTAATTTCTGCGTGTTTGCCTTCCCCATTAATTTAAGTTGCATGTCCTCTTTGTCTTTTTTTCTTTATAGGATGTCCTCCAGTATATGAAAAGCAAGATTTATTTGGGTCATTTCACATGGATTATGATGCAAACTTTACCAAGGAAGTATCATATTTGCTTAAGATTGCTTTCTTAAAAGTGTCAACTTGTTTGAAGAAATTAACCATGAATTAATGTTCTTCTCATTTCTTTCATGCTTGGGTTGGTCGTGTATTGATTGCTTTTGGTTCTCCTATTTCGGTGGATCGTGTGTTGACTCACTATTCTCCCCTTTTATTTTGTTGATCATATACTAATGTACTTTATTTTTTCTTGCTTTGCATGAACCCACTTGAGAGTCCAAACGGACTCTTTCTCTTGCATTTCACAATGGGCCATTAAGGCCCATCCTTTAGAAGACTTTGAAAAATGAATTGCATGGCATACGGATACGAGGAGGCGAAAGAGAAAATGGGTTAAAGTCCCATATTCGAAGCGGCCAAGAGACTTAAAAGTCTCGGTTTTTCCATTTTATTTGTTCATTTTATCACTTTTCATTGTTGTCTTTATTTATTTAGTTATTTATGTTTTATTCGTTTATTTGGGCCACGAAGCCAAAGTTGTATTTAATACAGGTAGAGCAAGATTCGAGCCAAAGGCTCGAGAATTAGACTAAGACAGGTGAAATGGGTTGAAAAACCCAAATAGCTTAGGACAGGATCAACGGTTTGGGCTTAGAAGCCTGAATCACTTCTCCTCCCCTTTTCCCTTTTCCTTTTTGCTTACTTGTTTACGTGCTTCTTTGCGAACCTAATTAAATCCCTAACTAAGTCGCTAAAAACTGATTTTGCAAAAACATTTTCCTTAATCAACTATTTTTCAACAAATTGATTTTTCGAAGTTAATCAAAAGACGATTTTCAAACAGTTTGGATAACCGCAAGTTAGCGGACGTTTTAGGTGCCTAACACCTTCCTAAAACGTTAATAGGAACCGCTTATCTAGAATCTCTAACTTAAAACGATTTTCCTATTTTGAATCGTCTAAGTACATTACAAAGATTTCTTAATTCCTTTTCAAAATTAAGTGGCGACTCTTCTCTCAAAAGTCAAAATTTCCGCAAAACAATTACAATCAAGAAGAAACAAATAAGTCGTTAGATGGAAATTAAAATAGACAATATGATATTCAATCCACAATCTTCATGTTCAACCATAACCCTATAAATAAAAATATTTAGCTACTCATGAATCTCTTTGAAAGAAGATATTTCATGAATTTACAAGAAAATAATAAAAATAAAATAAAGAAAATAAATCTAGACCTTGTTCTTAAGCTTTGCCATAGACTTTGGCTTTCTCAAATAAGTAGTATCCCATAAAAATGTGTCGATGGGGTATTTATAGAGTTTAGAAGCTCTTGAAACTTTAAAAGCCAATCCAAATCAAGTTAGGAGAAGTCCCTTCTTGTGCCTCTACCAAAAAGAAAGGTAGTGGAGAAGGGAGTAACTATTTTTCATAGCCGTGATGATTATTGAGCCACTTACCCAAAGAAAGGAGTGGCACAAGGCTCTCTAAATTTCTATACAGAGTGTCAAACTCATGCCACTAGCCTAAAGCAAGGGGGTGACATCAATCCAATTGACCATTTTCCCACTTGTTTTGCAATGGTTTGTGATGCCAATCCTTCCTTAGTTTCTTTTGATTCCTTATTGCTATTTTCCTTCTTGTTTAAGCTCCAAAAACCTTAAGATATTTCTATATAAATAAAACACCAAATAGAAGTATAATTCACATCATCTAAGCTTAAGACGATACTAAAAAAAGAACAAATATGAGGCAAATGATCGTATAAACGCGTGACTTTTAGCCTCACATCACATATACTTGTTTATATACAAATACAAATAATGCAGTTGTATATACTCACTGTAGAAGCATCTAAATATAATGATACATTTGTATCAAATTGCATATTTATATTTATATTTATATATGTCAGGCTCAAACAAATATAAGGATGCATTTGTACTTGTTAGTCATATAAATAACTACATATTATTGTATTCATAATACAATTGGTCTAATATTGTACATAATACAATTGGTTGTGTCTATATATATGTAATAACCCTTTGATTTTGGTATATTTTGACCATTTTACGCCTTTCAATAGTTGCTTTATGATAATTTGTGGTCTGCGGGTGTGGGTGTCATAGTTTTCTAGGTGGTTGGTTGAGTATTAAGTGAGTTTTTTTATTTTGGAGGGTTCAAAAGTGGTATGGTTAACTCCGAACAACATTTGGTGTTAACGAGGTCGTATAGGAATTCTATCAATTATATTAGATCTAGAATATGGTTTTTGGGTTCGTAGGACCTTTGTTTCAGATTATGAGGTGTTTTAGATGGATTTCAAGTAGTTAGTTGAAAAGTTCAAAAGTGTAAGGCATATGGTATACTTTGGTTAATATTCATTGAAGACGACCTCATTTTGGTGATTTGATAATTTCATTTCGTCGAAAATATCAGTTTAAGTCAAGTAATATAGTTGGTTATTATTTATTGGGTTTTAGGTGATTTTTGAGGGGCCTGTAACACCCCACAAGTTTTGCCATATTCATGTGGCTTGTCATGCATTTTGAGTAAAATCAAGTCACTAGACCTTTAAATCCTTGGGAGAAACATTTGGAATGAATTTTGGCATTTAAATAAGAGTTTTAGGTGTGATAAATGGTTGGTGAATCATGATGGGAAGACGGGGTTGGGCTCCATGCCAGAACTATCACCGAATTCCAGATAGTGGGCGTACCAAACCTCATTCATGCTGGAGAACATGGCATACCTGAACTATCTCGCGACGAGCCTTGACTTATGAGGTTGGAGCCATGCGATGGCCTCGCAGTGTCCCTTGATCTTGTGCGACCTTTTAACTTCCCATAAAGCATATATTTTTTGATGTATCAATCCATTTCTCATTTCTTTTCCCTAATACTTCAAAGAAAACGAGTCCTTCAAGCAATTTTAGGGATGTCAATAAAGGGTTTTCTCAAGCTCTATTTCAAGATTAGTTCTTCTTCTCCAAGGGATGTAAGACTGCTACTTCTTGTATGTGTTATGCCAAAAATCTTGATTGTGATTACACCTATAATACTTACCGTGATAGATAAGTCAAACCCTTCACATACACTAAAAACAGACGAGTTAAGAAGCAAAAGGAACAAAAATAATACTAAAATCAAGTAGTCTCGTAAAATAACAGATAAAGGTGAATGCGAATATTACCAACAATTGAAGGTCTAGTGTGTAATAACTTAAACAAAAATTATTGATTTATGTAATTTTTAGAAAATATATTTATCAACTTTGTGATTAGAAAAACAATACATTTATGTTTATTGAATTAAAAAAATTTAAAACTGATTATTAATTCTATTTTTGAGATATTATGAAAAGTGTAAAACTAAAATTTAGTTAGTTCTTAAATTCCAAATACAATTTCATCCGACCACTGATTTTTAAATAAAATGATTTTCCTTTTTTTTTAAATAAAAAAGAATAACCTACTTTGACTTGACACAAAATTTAACAAAATAAAGAATATTTTTAAATTTTATGGCCTTAAATTAAAATTATGTCAGATGTATTAAAATGCTCTTTAATCTTGTGCTCTTAAACATGTTATATGAAAAATTGAAACTAAAATATTATTGAAAAAGGAAAATGATTTTTTTTTTAAAAACAAACTAAAAAAAGTATTTTAAACAAATTAAAAAGAAAAGTTGGGGAGTAAATAATTCTCATGAATAAACAAGTCCTAATTAGTCCAACGATGACCATTTCTTCAGCTACTGCATTGGCACTCTCCTTCACCAACCGCTTCTCCCTCACCGGCTCCGCTTTCCTCCGCCGTCAAACCTCACCGTCTTCCGCCATGAGCATCGCCGGTGAACAAAACTACAGTTCGGAGGCTGCTCATTTGGATTCAATCTTCAAGCAGAAAAAGGCCCTCCGTTCCGTTGTTAAAAGAGATCTCAAATCTATGGATCCCACTCTTAGATCTCAACAAGGTAGTAGTGGTATTTTTGAAGTTCGAAATTCAAATAACTCTATATTTGATCCAATTTTTTCATATATATCCTCCATTTACTTTTACTAGTCACTGGTCAACTGTTTGCTATGTGAAAGTTAATTTGATTAAACTTGAAAGCTAACTTGAAGTAAATTAAGTTAATACTTTAAATTTTAAGTTTAGATGTTGGCAAATTATTTGAAAAATGTTGCTAAGTTGCCATCTTTTTATATTAATATGATGAAAATTTATATTTTAAAATGTTGGTTAAAGTTCATGCAGTTCGACTCTCCATAAGCGGAATGTGCAAGTAAAAGTGAATAGAGTATCTTTTAAATATTTTGAATCTTAATTATTATGTACTTTCTATAGTGTTCAAATACTCATAAATTTTATTTCAAAAATATTGAAGACTTAATGTCCAAATTCACGGTCAAAGTTAAACTATTTGGCCCTCGGGAAGTGAAAAGTGTCACCTAATTTGGGACAGAGGGAACATTGTTTTTCCGTATACATGCACGATGTTGTGGGAAGGGGAGCCTTGGAGTAACTGGTAAAGTTACTGCCATGTGACCAGGAGGTCACGGGTTCAAGCCTTGGAAACAGCTGGCTGAAATGCAAGGTAAGGCTGCGTACGATACACCCTTGTGGTGGGGCCCTTCCTCGGACACCGTGTATAGAGGTAGCTTTAATGCACCGGGATGCCCTTTATGCACGATGTTGTAGAAATTGATTTATTTGTCTTCGTTTTGAATGTGTATTGATACTTTGATTTCTATGAGATTGATTAGATGAAGCAATACAAAAGATTGTGTTGGGGGCTCCATGGTTTAAGGCTTGCAAGGGATTGTGTGCTTACATTAGCTGTAGTGCTTTGCGAGAAGTAGATACAACCCAAATACTGTCTCATATTCTTGGAGGTCATCCAGAGGTGTGTTTCTAATCCATCAAAATGTTTCATTCTTTAGAGTTGCAATAGCTGTGTGAGCATGAGAAATGTCATTTGAAAATGTGGGATTTAAGGCACAATGGAAGAAAAAAATCCATATAGGTGATAGCCACTAGTTGAAGATAGATTTTGGACTTCTTATGAAACTTCTTTTTTAAAAGAAATTTATTAACACCCTATCTATAGTGAGGGGCCTTTTCAATTAAAGCTGCCACTTGATTTCGGACAGTCAAATAGAAAGACTTTTTGTTAGCTCTTTGTGCCTCCTTGGCTTCTCAAACTGAACTAAGACTATCCAGCTAGAGTATAGCTGGAAGGAGCCTTTTTTGTATTGAAAGTGATTTCAAATAGTAATCCATTGTGTCGGTAATAAGATTTTGAGTATATGAACGATTCAAGCTCCTTATAGAAGGCAGTTCAGCGTGATAACTCAATAAGATGTATTGACAGAACAATGCCACTCTTTCAAAGGTGGGATCAATCCCAAGTATATACTTTTTAAATGTATTTTCACTTTTATTTAGTAAGGTGATAATATGATATGAGCTTAATGAAGAAATAAGGATTCATATAGCTGATCCCAACTTGTTTGGGACTGAGGTGTACCGCATAGTTGTTATTGTTGTTCCTGTGGGGGTGGAAGATGGTAGGTTTTCTGTCTCAATCTTTAGTTTATAACAATTTTGAGGCTCATGGCTTCTGGAATTTCTGACACAAACTGGTTTGGGATTGAGTCGTGGCTGACTGATTAATTGATATATATGCTATGCTATATGTTGGATACAATAGTAGTTCCTACACATTTTAAGCACTAATTAAGAACTACCTATGAGAAGACTAGGTCGCTTTAAACCTATTAAGGTGATTCAACGACAGTTGCTTTGTGCTTCTTTCTACTATCATTTGGAAAGGCTATTTTTCTTTGTTAAGCACTAGGCGACAGCGTTGTTACAATTCTCAGCATTGTTCTCCGCATTTTTTGGTGTTTCGCTTGTTATAGACTTTAGTTCTTGTTCTCATTTCCCATTATCAAATAAGATTAGGATTTGCAGATGCGAAAGAAGCTTTTTGTTCCAAGAGTGGAGGATAGAAACAGAAACATGAGAATGCTTAACATCTCAAGTACTGAGGATTTGATTGCGAATTCAATGGACATTCTGGAACCAGCTCCATTAGATGCTGATGGAAATGAACGCGAGGATGGTACATTTACTTTTCCTTTGTAACAGTACTTATTACTTTTCTTCTTACTGCTGTAACTATTTTGACTGCAGCAACAATAGGTAGATGCACATAATCGACTAGTTTTAATTCAACTTTGACAAAGTTACAATTGATTTAACTTTCAATAAGTTTAAATTGAGGAAGAATTTCATTCTATGTCTCAAAGTAGTTTTTTAAAGTGGAAATCTGTGTCATTTCAGAAACCCTCATGGTAGTTACTACGTTAGGATAATCCTTGCTTTATGTTTTAATAACTTTGCTAAAGTGCACATCTTTAATAAGGTATCTGGAACGCCTCATATTACATTTAGTTTTCTGTTTCTTGTTCAAATGAAACTTTTTTCTGTTTGTTCTCATTTCCATTGTTACAATTACGTAGTAGTTGCTAGAGGCTCCCTCGGGAAGCTATGCCCCATCCTTTTAAGTAATAAATGCCAGTCAAACTAGTTAATTTTCTAGAGCTAACAGGATATGTTGTCAACACACTTTCCACTCTCCAAACTCATGATTTTCTGACAAACTTTTTGGCAGAAAACATATTCAATGTATAGTCTAGATATACACTTTGGGCGTGCCTCAGCACGACTAGAGCAATTGTCTACCACAGGAAACACATTATAATAAAGGTGAAGCACTAAAGAATTTGGGCTGCTTTGATTGAGGAAGTCTCAAAGATTATAATACGCCTGATACAAATGGAAAGGAGCATAAAAGGTTTTTAGGTTCATTTGTATAAGCTGAAAAAGAGCGTAATATATCTTTAGGTTCATGTTTATAAGAAGAACTTTTGGCATCTGTAAAACTGATACCTTTTCCTGGTGTGCTTTTGTATTGTACAACTTTTGGCATCTGTAAAACTGATACCTTTTCCTAGTGTACTTTTGTATTGTACTGTTGTTGTTGAAATAAGTGTCACATTTTCCACTTATCGAACAAGCAGGAGGAAAAAGGAGAAAAAGAGCATCTGCTGTTCTTTGAGACCTACTTCATTAAAATATTAACCAAGTAATGGATACATTTCCTGGGTTATGTTTGGATTTACAGTACATATCTCGGACGTGTTTGTTGGTACATATATTTATTTTTTCTTTCAAAGGTGAAAATTGAAGCAGGATTGTGGACTTAATGCTAATAACTGAATGACTTTTTGTTGTTGCAGTCTTGTTCGCAAATGAGCCAGTTGATTTGTTACTTTTACCTGGTGAGTATGTTAATGTTTGTCATTAACTTGTGAAACTCTATATGATTGAAAGCTTGAAATAACAGGTAAATGTATTGCTTTGGAAATTATATATTTACTCTCTCTCTCTCTCATGAAGGACTTGCATTTGACAAAGCTGGAAGACGGTTGGGCCGTGGTGGAGGGTAGGTTTATCCCTTTGTCTCTTTATTCTTCTTCTGCATAAGTAACAGCTTTGATTAAGACAACATAAAGAAAAAATACAAGAAAGGAAGGAGAAGAGTAACCTGTTAAAGAGAAAAGGAACAACAAAATAAGAGGCAGATTAGTTACATGGTTTTCCATTTCAGTTTTCAATGCATTTTTACATGTTGGTCCACTTTTCGATGACCCTTTGTTTTTCATTGTTTCACAAAAATAGTTACTACGACACGTTTTTATCAAGATATCAAGAGCTTGCTGAGAAACGGAATTGGAAGCAACCTCTCAAAAGTATGTCTCTGAGTCTGCTTCTTTCCCGGATCACATGCAACAAATTTTGCTTTTCTATATTAACTTTTCACTCTTGTTTGCAGTTGCACTTTCTTACTCGGTTCAGATAGTGGACGACGGTACTATACCACTAACTCCAAATGACATTCTTGTGGACGCACTTGTATCACCTTCCGGTGTGATTCCTATTAGTCCAGCTGCACTGGAGATATGCCGTTGAAGACAATGCTCTTATATAAGTACACAAGCCTCAGGAACGTTACCATTGCAGCAGCATCAGAGAGATTGGGATGGCATCTAGAGTCATGAGCAAAGATAAAGGCTTGTTCTGTTTTCTTGAGAAATAGCATCTGGAGAAAGAGGTTACTTTGGTGAAAGAATATGTCTTTGTATGTTTGGTAGCATGTGTGTCAATTGAGTTGAACCCTTCATTTGTTGCGATATCTTTAGAATTGAATTGTGGATGGAAAAATACTTACTCGCACCTGGCATTTACGACAAATCATCAATTTTTTTGATAAAGGTTTATGTGCAAGACACATTGATTCGTGTATTCATGGGGGGTGAGTTATTTTCTTACATCTTGATCAGAGTTCTTCAATTTATTGTATTCTACTCACATTTTGGTGGACAAAGTAGTAAGTAAACATATCAGTTTCTTCCTAAAATCCTTCGTTTTCCTTGTTAAATGGGAAACATTTGAAATACGTGTCACATTAGAGGCAATATCAATAGTTGGACGTGGTTAAAAATCTTACTCAGATCATACTCAAATACTATGAAGCACCAAAGAAACGATAATATTTTCAATAACGTTATTGTTAATTCAACGTTAAAAAATCATGAATTAACTTGAATGCTATCTAGCACTAGAGTTGAAAAAACGAAGTTCATCTAGTTCCAAAACAGTAGCACTATATTTTAGTATCCTTGCATCTTTTATTTTTAATATGAGTAACCAAACAATTGACTAAATCCATGCATCCTTTCGTTCGACTTATTACTGTATTATTTAATCTCCTGCGTGATTATCTACCTAATGGAGTTGCTACTCTTCAAAATTTCACTATATCATTGTGGTATAGTCAATGAAATTAAATAGATTTTCCAAGGTACTCTTGACGATTGTTATACATGCAGCATGTGGTATTCTAATTACGTTATAGAAAAGTAATACCAACGAACATGGACGTAATCTTCCCAACAATAATTGATACATATATAAATTTATTTAGTTATTCATACATATTTATTCTTTTAATGGTGATTCATATAAATGATAAATATGGTATCATTATATGAGTATTATGGTGATTTATACGATAGATATATTTTGTATGACGTTAATGGATGATACATATGATATTAAAGGGTGATACATATTGTATTATGGTGATTCATATGGTAGATATGATTATTTATTTCACTTATTGGGAAATTCATATGATATTAATGAGTGATATATATGGTATTATAATGATTCACATTGTAGATACAATTATTTATTTCAATTATTGGGTGATTCATATATATAGTATTATGGGGATTCATATGGTAGATACAATTATTTATTTCAATTATTGGTTGATTCATATGTTATTAATGAAAGGTAATAGTGTAGTCAGTGTAGGAAACAAAAGTAATAATATTTTTTTAAAAAAGGACTAAAAGCAGAATTGAAACATAATTAAAATTAAATCTACAAAAAAACAGACTAAAGATGAAATTAAAGACGAAAAAGACCAAAAAAATATATCTTTCATAATTAAAGACAAAAAAAAAAAAGAAACACATTTAAAACACCTAAATTAAATCTAAAAAAAAGAGATAAATTCGATATCTTTCCTTAATAAAAGAATACAATAAATAAAAGAGAATCTATTATTTCCTTAAATAAATATCTTGTTAGTTTCAAATGTATCACTTTTTTTATATGTATCACCATTTCAAAAAAACGAGATAAAATGTAATTAACAATTAATCAAAATTTTATGTAATATTACTTAAAGATTCAGGATTTATATAAGTTATCCTAGAATTTTCGATACCATGTCAAGGTTATTTAAAAAAAATATCGCGCACCGGTAGGTTTAAATAAGTTAAAACAAAAGAAAAGGAAATTGGTTAGTTGAGGTGATTTTTCTTGATGTGATATTGAATATTTTCATGTTTTTCTCTGTACATTAAGGAAGAAATCCTTGTATGATAAAACTTTCTTTAGATGTATAAAATGACCTAATCAATGATGTTCATATGGGCATGAAGGTGTGCTGTTACAGATCCAAGTAGTCAACATTCCTATCTATTTCAGTACAATTAGAGTGTAACAACTTGCTGATAAAGTATTCAATTAATAGCACTGTTAGGTAGCTCAATTGAAAGCTAAGTTGTTCGGACTGCACAAAAATGCTACCGTATTCATGTCAAATCCTCTTAAAATACACTAGTTTTAAAGGATCCGACACGCATCCAATAACATATTATAAGAGCACAAGCAACATAGATTGAAAGAATATAATTTTAACAACTCACATATGAAGAAAGTGACTGATGGCATGACATGATGGACTCATCAAGTGTGC
>NC_061113.1:248818529-248832079 GCF_002878395.1 Capsicum annuum
TGGACAAGAACTGGAAAGTCCAATCAAAGCAGCGCGGATGAGGTTATGACTTGAGTTGATAAAAAGAATAACTTTAATACAGGGAAGATGAGGAACTACCTCAACTTGGCGCTGTAGCGACTGGATATAATTTATTATTTCGTCAAGAACAAGCGCTTTTCCAATAACCTGTAAGAAAGTAACAAACTAAAACTTGCAAAAGATGCAAATTGTACATGTAAAATGCATTCAATCTAACAGAGCACACAAAAATGTCACACTTCATATAATATCCACCACTGGTTCTAATATATAGTCCATAAGCTCAAGGTAAACAATAGGATAACTTCAAAAGATTACTGACCTTATTACATCCGGGAACCAAATCCTGCAGAATTTTCATCCTCTCGCTGATCTTTTCTCTCCTGGCCTGATAAATTAAAATTCTACTTAGCCACCGTCAAGAAACATTTGCACCATTAAAAGTTGGGAAGTTGAGATAAGGCATTACCCTCTCTGCTAGACTGTGACTATCAGTAGCTTGGCCCCTTCGTGCCCTTACATGGATGTAATCCTTAGGTGGCTCAGGTTTACTACTTTGTTCAGTACCCTTGTTAGCCGTCTGGGAACTGGATTCTAATTCAACCTTTGAAGCACCATTTTCTTCTTTCGATTGGGATGCTTTCAGCCGTTTGGCCACTGAACCATCCTGAACAGAATTTGAATTAGTATGAATATCAATAGGTTGCTTCATTAAATGAAAACTATATCAAGATGAGAATTCGTCAGCTAAAGGACACATAAATCGAGTTATGCTATCTAAAGTTGATCCAAATGAAAATGGTTCACAGAACAAATAACCAATTAGCACATACATCATGAACTTACATCACGAGGATTTTTTTTTTTTATTAACCGTGGTATCCGGATTAGCTTGCGGGCACCTCAACTAATTTTATGATACCTGCCACCTCCCACCAACAAGTCCCAGGTACTAATTACTGATGACTTGTACATCCTTAAGCTATTGATGCTTTTGCCAAATCACATATATACTAACCAAATCCAACGCTAGTACATGTTGATTTGACAAAGCATCACTAGATTAAAAAAGTATAATTCAGGCCCAATTAGGATGAATGAATTGCGTTTCCACATAAGAATAAAGTGAACAAATTACATAGAATTGACATGTAAAAGTGACTTATTCAATGATAAAAAAAATTTTAATTCTCCTAAAATTTAGTAAAAAATAGTCAGCAACGTGATAATTCAACAACTTGGAAAGTCAAATCAACAGTAATCCATCACATTACACCTCATCAAAAACAGGAATTTTAGAAAAAGTAATCATAATTAGCTAATAGTTAGAATGATTACCAATTCATTAGCATCACTAGTAGAGACAAACTTAGAAAAATCATCCTCCGAATTCACATCTCTCTTCCTCACACCACCATCACCGCCGCTTCTTCCGCTCTGCTCCGTCACAGTAGATTCATTAATAGAATTGGCAGCAGCTTCTAATAAACCAGTAAAGCTACTCATTCTAAGGCCCAATCCTCCTCCACCAATATCACCATTTGCCGCCGCTGAAGAAAACGGCCAAATCTCAGCCAAACTGTATGAAGAAGGATTCGCCGCCGAGAATGATGATTCATTAATAATAGGTGGATCCATTTCAACAATTCACCATAAATAAAGTAACACTACGTAGAATTAGTGTGAAGTGCAAAGTGAGTGTGGTTTTTTGGTTGTTGAAAATGTTTGGGGTTTATAATTATAGAGATGAAGGTGAAAGTGAAAGGAAGAGAGAAAGAGACTAGTACTACTGTGATGTGAGGCTAGTGAGGGAGAAGATGAAGATTGGGGTGCGTAGTGTGCACCCCGCGGCGTAATTTAGTGGTCTTCTTTGAGGTATTCTCGGAGGATCTAAAAGACTTTGTCGGGCTGGAAAAATCAACAAGTCGCTGGTTTATGTTTGTGTTATCTACTCGCTTTTATAGACAGCCACGTGTTCCTGTTAATCCCTCCATTTTATATGACGTTTTTTCATTTTGGACAGTACTTGTGGTCTAATATAATGTTACACGTGAAGCTATAAATCATTTTATTAACGATTTAAAAAATTAAAATTAAAGTATTTTTAGTTATAATAAAGTATCATTAGTTTTTTGAAAAATGTGGAATAGCAAATTTAAGATTTAAAGGCTATGGATACACAAAAGATTCAAGCATATATATTAGTATTCAAAGATTTAAGATTGTGTCTGAAAATTAAAGTATTCAATTATTTTCTTATTTTACTTTCTGTTTTTCTAAATTTTATATCAGATTTTATATATTTTTAATATAAATATACATAATTTATATCAAATTTAAGAAATATTGGAGCATTAAAAATTTAATTATAAATCTATCCCGTGAGATATAAATTATTAAATAAAGAAATTAGACGAAAGGAACGAGTAGTAAGTCTAGCTAGTACTGTTAAAAGATGGGGATTGAGGAAAATTGATTGTTGAATGATGGGCGCGTGTGGATCGATGTGTTTGTTTAATGGTAGATTATTTTTGGGGGATCACACGCCTTACAAATCGCAGTTTAAGCAGTAATATAAGAATGGCGTCGTGATTTACAGATGTGCACTGCTCCCCTATAATATAAGTACTTTTTTTAATTCATATTAAATTCAACTTTCTTCCCTCCAAATCCTTCACTCACACAATTTGCCCCTAAACAAACAGTTGTGAACTGAAACAGAGGATTTTTTTAATTTTAATTCAACTTTAATCAAACCTTAGTATTGATAAAAAAGTGTCAAAAGAAGTTAATTTCTCTCATGGCATGATACATAAATATAACCCTAAACTTGACACAAAATTATAATATTGACCTTAAATTTTGACAGTGCACAAATAGACCCTATAACTATACAAAATCTGAAAAAATAACCACTCCAATCCTGCGTGACAAAATGTGTGTATACACTCAAAAATCACGCGAGTTGAAGTTAGAATTGAAAGATTTTTTTGTTCAGCTTTTGTATAGTTAAAGAACCTACTTGTGCACTGACAAAGTTAAAGATCATAGTTATAATGTATCTTTTTTATTAGGTGGCAGCATCTAAGTGGCTGACTAATCCACATAGGCGCAAGAGAGGTACCGCGTGTAAGTTGCAAAATCAAAGTGTTTATTTGTTTAGGTTTTGTATAGTTAAAGAATCTACTTGTGCACTGTCAAAGTTAAAGGTCAATGTTATAATTTGCTGTCAAGTTAGGGTCATATTTATGTATTATGCCTTCTTCCATTTTAAATATGTTATACTCCCATCGTTGGTTGGTCATCTTGCTAAAAAATTAAGTATCATGTATCAATTGATAACTTACTAAATCAGAATAAAATTAATTAATTTTTCTTATTTTATTCCTACTATTAATAATATATATTAAATGTAAATAACTATAATTTTAATGTCTATTTGTATACTCAATTAATATCATTAATACATGTAAAGAGTAAAATAGTAAAATTCATCATTCAATTTATAATTTCTTAATCACCGTGTAAAATAAAATGTATCAAACTAAAATGAAACGGAAGGAAAGCATATTTTTTCTTGAAACTCCAGAATAATCGGTTGTCGCTATAACCTCTATCACAGTGTTTGTCTTGCGGATGAGCACTTTATGCGTACTAGATAAACTCCCATTGTGTAATAACCTGTAAACCACACAGAAAATATAAACTACACTAGATAAAACCTGTGCAACAACCTCGACTCAAAAGACATTAAGAAAAAATCTAATTCGAATTCTTTGTATAGATAATCACCCATCCTTCAAATCAACTGAGCCATTTCAAAAACCAGGGAGTGTATACTTAAACCACACTTATTCTAAAATGGATCTCGTGGGGTACAATTTAATATGGATAACTTATATAAATCGTTGAATCTTTAAGTGATATTACATTTTATCTCAACTATTTAGTTAATTACATCTTATCCTGGTTTTCTGAAATCGTGATACATATAAAAAGTGATACATTTAAAACTGACTAGATATTTATTTAAGGAAGTAACAAATTCTCTTTTATTTTGTGGAGCAAATCACACACAATCAGTTACACAATGAATTAATAAGATTCAAAAAATCAACAATACCCCCAATCAATGGTATTTTCTAACCGAAAATCATTAATTCACGGCTCCGTTGAATACACGTGGCTCCAGACTTATAGCCGTTGCCGTCAACTGTCTTCTGCTCTTACCAAACGCTCCATCACTTTCGGAAGCACGGTATGTTTCAAACTCTCTGCTTCATTCATTTGTGGTGTAATGGTAATTATGTTTCCAAGAACAGATTTTTAGCTAGTAGTTCCTTTTCTAATACTACTTATCTTTTCTTAGTTTTCCCCATGTGACCTTTGTTTTCCAGGTTCTAGCTGCCGATACTTTAGTTTCTGATTGGCTACGATGAGTCGCCGAAACACCGACACCGTTACCACTTCCGTCCACCTGAAACACCAATGCCGGAATCAATAACATCTGACCGCCGACGCTGATTCCGGTAAGTCCAACGTACAAGTAAGTGCTCCTTCTCGAGTTACCTAGCAACAGGGCAATCACGGAGTTACAGACTAGTACGACGGAAGTGAATGAAGAAGAGAAGGAGAAGAAGAGGAATTATTATTTAAATACGTGATACATTTGAAAATTTGAATAATTATTTGAATTATTATTTGGCGGCGGAGGATTAATATGTGATACATTTGATTGTATTTCTATGATTTTTATATGATTCATATTATGTTTATGAAAGTTCTCTAATTCATATTAATATTGTCTGCATTAGTTTGAAGAGGTTATCTCTTATATTAGTGATACAATTTTATAGTTAAAATAAATGTATGTATCACCAATAATCTGACCGCAAATGTATCACTCATACATTGTCAATACAAATATATCACCAATAATCTAACAGCAAAATGTATCACTCATACACTGTCAACAAATGTATCACTCATATACTGATAACAAAAGTATCATTCATATGAATCACCGTTACACTATGAAAATGTATCCAGAAAATTAATATTTTTATATATGTATCACCTATATGTATCTTCGACAAATTTTATATTAATATTAACTTAAACATGTATGAATAGCTAAATAAATTTATATATGTATCAATCGATTTAAAAAAAAAAAATTGGGAGAGATTTTCGGAGAAGATATTGTTAAAAAAAGTTAGTTGCATGCTTTAATGGAGGATAGCAAATTGGGAAGAAGATCCTTGATTTAATATAATGATGCGACTAATTTCAATTTGGTGTTGTTCATTTAGTGATTGTCATATTTGCACTTTGAATGTTGAAAATTTTACAACCTGACATTTTATTGTAAATACTTTTTTTTTAAAACTTAAAAATATGTGTATAATTTGGGAGAGATTGTAGGGAAGGTAATCTTTGAAAAAAATATCTTGCATTAGTTAATGGTGGAATAAAAATAGTATGTAGGGTTTTATTGATATATTATATACCAAGAGTAAAATTGAAAATCGGGATCTAATATAAATTTTTAAAAATTAAGATATATTGGATAATATATTCTCTTAAGTTTAAGATTTGTGTAATTTATCCATTTAATATTCAAATAAGGACTCACATATACTTGTCATTTTGTCAAGGGGTCGAGCCACGCCAAAACCACATAAATCCCTTCTCTAATGAAAGTATTTACTTCCCAGCTGGCTTTCTCTCTCCCGATTTTGGGTAATATACTTATATATTCGGTGGACTCGCATACATTATACATTGCTGGAATGTATGAGAAAACTAATTAGCCTATATTTATGAAAAAACAAATCAGGTACTATCTTTCTCTTCTTTAATTAACGTCATTAATTACTTATCATTATGTAGTGTATGATTAAATATAGTAACTGAAATTCAAATTTATAAAATATCTTAGACATCACAATTAGTTTTTTTTTTTGTTGCAATACGATCTGGTAAAAAATAAAAGGTTGACATCTGCTTTCTTTACTTCTCCAAAAAATTAATATGAACATCTCGATATTGTTGCGTCATTCAGGTATTTGGGAGTCAAAAATTATTTATCAATCCTACAAAAGTGAAGGAATTATTGTTTCAGAATGTAAAACGTTCTTGAAATTGATTTCGACTATTGCGACGAAATTGAATATTGATGAAGTTCTTAAAAAAATTGAAGTAAAATACATTGTTGAAGGTAATTCCTCTCCAATTATCATAAGGAATGACAATGGAGTGAAGGTGTACATTGAGTTGAAGAAATTTTTTTTAGGATTTGTAAATTTTTCGATGTGTATTTCAACTATCAACAAGTCCAATAAGGATATTGAGTGTGATAGTGAAACAGGGGTTGTTCTTTGTATTGAAGGTAGTGAATCTGATTCTGTTGCGTTAACGGCCGTTGAAACGCAAAATCAGTATTCATTAAACGTTCCTGAATTTGAAGTGAAAAACTTTATTACCGATTGTAAGAATACTGAAATAAAGGTTGATCAGCGTTATAAGGATAAGCAAACTCTGATTGCGGTAATGACAAAAAAATGCGTTAGCAAATGGCTTTAATACCAAAGCTAAACAATCCGGTAAATAAAGGTATGAACCGAATTTATATTTAAATGTGTTGAAGGTTTAATGTATGGTTATAATCTAATAGAAATTTTGTACAAATTGTTGTTTTCATATTATTTTTTATTTGTTGAAAAAATTATTAGTAACATATAATATATACTCATACATTTGGGTGAATGTATGATGAAATCTTTTGTGAGTGAATTTACAGCACCAAAATTAATTAATCAGAAGAGAATAACATGGAATGTTCCTCAATTTGTAGAAGATGAAGAAGTTGTGTCGCCCAAATACAGAAGACTTCCGGGTATAGGCCAAAGAAAGGAAGACATTTGAAATCAAGTGAAGCACTTTCTTCAAGTTCGAACTGTTGCGGTAAATACGAACGTGCAGGTCACAACCGAAGGACGCGTGATTTTTTTCCAAAGTAAACATGAAGAAGATAATTTGTTTTTCCATATGTTGATGCTTAGTTTGGTTTTGTTTGAATAATCATTTTACTTTGTTTATGTTGATACTTTGGAATAATTTTGAACTATATTTTATATTATTATTTGAAGTTTAGTTCTTAATAATTCTCTGAGATTGTCACAACAATGTTCTACATTATACATAGATCATATTGTATTCTTTTACTATTTACCTTTATAATGTACATACAGACGTATAAATACTATCTAATTTGGCAGTTATAACACAAAATATTCATTCATATGTATTGTATAACAAACAACTAAAGATTAAACTGTCACATCTATGTAATGTGTAACATTTTTTATAACTGAAATCATATCTAGTTTCATGTTTAAACAACAAAAATTCGGCACACTCATGTGTGGTATTTAATTCAAATTTAAGGTGTCGTTGTATAATATGTTATGTGTTAACAATGTATTATAACTTAAGTTTATATGTATGATACAATTTATTTTTAAAAAATTATGTGGTTATTTGTATGATAATGTATTATACATTTATTACTTTGTGTGTTTCCAATATTAAATGTATGATTTGTACGCAAATAACAGAATGTTATAAATGTATGATATAGTTGTATACTTTGGTTATATGTATGATGTTAAAATTTACGTTGTTTTCGTTTAAGTTATTAACTTTTAATAATGTGTAGGATAATATGTTATACTTACCTTTAAATGTATGAGACACATGTTCTAGGTATTAGTCACATTCTGCATAATCCAATCATTATATGTTTTTAACTTATAAAAGAATTTCTATACTGAAAAATATTATACATTAGATATACAATAGCATGTTAATGTGTAATTCATTGTTATATGTTATATTTAAATCATTGTTTAATGTAATACATGCCAATTTATATAGTACCAATACAATATAATGTAAGATGAACGTAATATCTATCAAATTAGATAGTAACAATACAATATATTTTATGTCATTGCAATACACTTAACTGAAACATTTGTATGTATAAGAAGATTAAGGACATATCAATAAAATCTAGATTACAATCCAACATCAAAAATTGAGATATATATGTATAATTTGTTTTAATACATTAGTTTTCATCATAAATGTAATATACTAAATGTATAAGAAACATTGGTAATCAAAAACAACAGTTCCCTATACATAACATATATATGTATAAGCAGTTCCAATACATATAATATATGATTATAATATAAAAAAAAAAAAGTTAATATGATTCTCAACTAGATACAAATTCCCCATACATATCAGTTTTATGTATAAGCAGTCACAATACATAAGTTGTTACCTATATTACAGTAAATCACATGTATAAGCAACTCTTCAAAATAGAGCAAAAATCCTAAAATCTGATTTGAAATAGATGAAAAATTATGAAACAAAGCAACCCTCACAATGGTATGAGATTACAAAAGCAAAGAATTTGAGCAAAAACTCCAAGATCAATTCTAATCCCTCCTTCTCAACATGGCCGTCGGCAAGAGCAAGAGGATTTTCAAGAGAAAGAAGGGAGGAAAGAAGAAGGTGTAAGTGTAGCACTCAACACCTTAATCCTTGTTCATTTTTGTGTGTAATATGTGGTTTATTTATGTGGATTTATGTGTACAGGGCGAATCCCTATGCAAAGAAGGACTGGTGTGACATCAAGGCACCGTCAATTTTTGAAGTCAAGAAGGTCGGCAAAGCCCTCGTCACCAGAACTTTGTTCCGTTAACGAAGAAGAAGAAGGTGATGAAGTTAATTACTTTGTTTAGTTAATAATTGATAACTGAACAACTTGAATTTCCTCAGATCACGTTAGCTTGATTGCAGGCGTTAATAAAGAAGCATAGATATAGAACAAAAACTGATGTACAAAAGAGGAGCAAAATTCGGTATTTTAATATGTATGAGGGGGATGAGAGTGAAAAAGTAAATTTAAGGGATTTTATGTAATTAATAAGGGATTTTTGTAATTATTTTGAGGAATAGGGATTTTATGTAATACTTAATTGTTAACTTGTGTATATATGTAATTTTACATAAAAATTCAACCCTGTCATTTCGGGGTCAGGATTGGTTATTTGGCTTCCAGCTGGTCCAACTTTAGTAAGAAGTTGTTTGGTGTGAAGTATAAGGTATAATAATTTGAAAATAAAATGTAGAATTATTTTATCTCGCGTTTGATTGAAGGTACAACTTAGTCTCTACACAGTTATTTATATAACTAAATAAAAAACAACTAATTCTGAAATTAATTATCTGCGGATAACTCTTTTCCAACCAAACAACCCCTAAGGATTTTAACCAGCTCATGCAGGGCCAAACCTGGCTATAAAAAAAATAATAGTATTATGTTTTTGAAAATTTAATCTACATAATATAATGTCTTAGCTTGATCAAACAAAATATAACTTACATTAGTGTTGAATCGAGCCTGGCCCCCTTTACTTGGTTTGGTCTGATTTGGGTTCGACCCGGTTCGTTCAACAGAGTTAGTTTAACTTTAGCAAAAGAAAATATTTTTCTTATCCAATTTAATTACATCAAGGTTAGATTTATCAATATTTGTTAGTACAAAGGATAAAGTAAACACAACTATTAAAACCTGCTGGTTTGGTACGAAACACCAAAATAGAAAGAAAAATTACGTACAACATCAAGCCCAACAAATTCTGCTTTATTCAATTTTAAACCTTAAATTTCCTCCACCTAATTTCTTGTTCTCCCTATGTCTAAATTTCTTACTATGTTTTTGACTACTGGATATTAACAACTCACTGTGTAAATCCTTGTTTCTTATACAGTAGAAATTCTGGTTGAAATAAAAAGATAATGAAAGGTCATTATATCCGTAGCTCAAATTTCCTCAATTGTATTCATCAGAACTCACTCATATTCGAATGTTCAACTAAGGTCAAACAAAAAAAGAGAGTTATTATATTCACAATTAATAACTACTCAATTCATTGGAACCGGTAACTATTAAGTAATGTCCTCCCTTCGCCCATAGTATGTCTAATGATTGAAGACAACACCTTCCGTACTACAATATCTTGTTTCCCTATTTTCTTCTCATTTCCTTAGTCTTTAGCAAAAATTAACCCTACTTGCATGCATATGCCTCGTTTAATTTTGGAAAGTATTTTTCTAAGGTCCAGAAAACTAGACAACGTAAAATGAGTAAGAAAACGTGAAGATCAATTTTTTTATTTGTTAAAGACTTTCAAACATATGATTTGTACAATTCCACGAGACCGTTACTTGACTACTCTATTGGATTCAAAGTATAGATAAAGTGTGAATGGAAAATGAAGGAAACTAAGTGGAAGAAAAAATAGAGAAAAAAACACTAAAATGGAAAGTGTACTCTAAAATAAAAAGTCTACTATTTCTTCTACATTGGTGGGAGAATGTGACTTTCAAGTGTTTATATTAAGAAACACTTATTCCACTTGGTAAGTGGGGCAAGAGATAAGAGATGCCTCACGCCGTCGTCGTCGTCGCTCGCTCGGCTCCGGCTTCAAAATTTATTTGACAGAAATTTAATCCGAAGGGAAAATATAAAACGCAATAAATTTTTTCTGTGTTTTGATCCTTCAGTTATATGCATGCATACAGTGTATCAAACTGATGCTTCAAAAGGATGCATTGTTTCGAACTAATGCTTTAGAAGGATGCAATCCTTCAACGAAATGACACACTGATTCATGAAATGGTCTGCCTGTTCGGAAAAGATGCAATCTTTGGACAAACAGAAATGATTTTTCAGGAAAGGTCACACCTTCTAAATGAACCATTGCCACTTTTCAGAAGAGGCATATGAAGGCTATATAAGCCTGCTTTCATCCACAGGTTTAGACACGAATTTTTTAAATTACAAACTCACTTCTTGTCTTCAAAATATTCTGTGTGATCAATCAAACTGTTGAGTGAGTTCGTTAAATCCAACAATTTGAGGTACCGCTATTGTTCGGATTGAAGGCCATTTTATCCTGGGAGTAAGATTCCATAACCTCGGATACAGTGAGGGGAATTATTCCTTAAGGATTCTCCGTGAAGTTGGGAGACTTGGCCTTACAAATTCTATTTCATCTATTTTCTAAAAATAAACACACTTCTTAGATAGATTATTCATAATCTAGTATTGAAGGTGTTAAGTAACTTCAAAAGTGTTCTTGTCTTAGACTTGAACTAGAGTTGAAGTTGGTGTTGCATGTATACAGATTCTTGTACCCGAACATCATAAAATAACAATCTTAAGGAATAACTTGCATAATCTGTATTGATTATTTTTGGAGATTAAAGCTTTAAGCTTTCTACTCCGTTTGAACTTAACTAGTAATTCGAAGGCATAAAATCTTTATCACAAGTTAAAGATCACTTGGTTGACGATTGAAAGTTATAAAAACTTCATCGTTAACCAGAAACAAGAAGAAGAGTTTAAAGTTGCTTAACTTTATAAGTAGTATTCTGAAAATACTAAATTTTATTGTCTTATGATGACAGAAAAATGACTAATGAAAGTCAAATGCAAGATGCAGCTACGACTGTGGGGGCAACTAGTATTGCCTCAACAAGTCGAGCAAATGCTCCGCAACCAATGGCACTTGCAGAGAAGCCCAAAAAATTTGCGGGCATTGACTTTAAGCGATGACAGCAGAAGATGTTCTTCTACCTCACAACACTATGTCTTCAAAGGTTCACTATTGAGGATGCTCCTGAGGTGCCCGAGGGAACCTCAGACGAAGAGCGTTTCATAATTATAGAGGCTTGGAAACACTCGAACTTTCTTTGCAGGAATTATATCTTGAGTGGTCTCCAAGATGACCTCTATAATGTTTACAGTGGAACGAAGACATCGAAGGAATTGTGGGGGGCACTAGAACAAAAATACAAGACAGAGGATGCGGGAATTAAGAAATTCTTTGTTACCAGGTTCTTGAACTTTAAAATGATAGATAGCAAATCGGTTGTCCCTCAAGTGCAGGAATTGCAAGTAATCATCCACGATCTCCTAGCAGAAGGTATATCTTTGAAAAATATCTTAGTTGAACAAATTAGAAATGTTCTTAGTACTTACATAAACTGTTTTGTAGGTTTGATTGTGAATGATGCATTTCAAGTAGCAGCGATCATTGAGAAGCTACCAACTATGTGGAAAGACTTAAAAAACTACTTGAAGCACAAACGCAAGGAGATGACTGTCGAAGATCTTATTATCCGATTGCGTATTGAAGAGGATAAATAAGGCTTCCGAGAGAAGGTCAATAGGGAATTCTAAAATTAATGGAGCACATATTGTAGAAGATGACCAAAACAATTCTAAAAAAGGAAGAAAGTTGAACAAGGAAGCAATCAACCCAAGAAGAAATTCAAGGAAAAGTGTTTCAACTGTGGCAAGGTTGGCCATAAGTCCACGGATTGCCGTGTCCCTAAGAAAGGCAAGAAAAAGGACCAAGCAAATATGATTGAGTCCAACAAAAAATGTGATGATCTGTGTGCTATGTTTTCAGAATGCAACTTGGGGGGGAATCCTCATGAGTGGTGGATGAATTCTGGTGCAACTCGCCATGTTTGTGCCAACAAATAGTTGTTTTTGTCATTCGCTCCGGCTCAAGTAGAAGAACTGATCTACATGGCTAACTCCGCTACGGCTAAGGTAGAAGGAACAGGGAAAGTGGACTTGAAAATGACTTCAGAAAAGGTCTTGACACTTAACAATGTCTTGTATATTTTGGAATTACGTAGGAACTTAATTTCTGTTTCACTTTTAGACAAGAACGGATTCAAATGTGTAACCGTTTTTGAAAAAATTATGATTAGAAAAAGAGAAGTATATGTAGGAAAAGGTTATCTCACTGAGGGCCTTTATAAAATGAATGTAGTGAATGTTGAAATCAATAAAAGTTCAAATTCTTCTTACTTGATTGAGTCTTATAATTTGTGGCATGAACGTTTAGGCCATGGTAATTACAAAATGTTACAAAAACTGACAAATTTTGAGTGCAATAAATCAAAGTGTCAACCTTGTGTAGAATCAAAGTATGCAAAGCATCCTTATAAGTCCGTTGAAAGGAATTTCAATCCCTTGGGCTTAATACACACTGACATTTGTGATATGAAGTCAACACCATCACGTAGTGGGAAAAAGTATTTCATAACTTTTATTGACGATTGCACTAGATATTGTTGTCTACTTGCTAAATAGTAAGGATGAAGCAATAGATGCGTTTAGCTAATACAAAGCTGAAGGAGAAAATCAGTTAGAGAAAAGGATAAAAATGATAAGAAGTGATAGGGGCGGAGAATATGAATCTTCTTCGCCGAAATATGTGTAGAGAATAGAATCGTCTATCAAACTACGACCCTGTATTCACCTTAATCTAATGAAATTGCGAAAAGGAAAAATCGAACGTTGAAGGAAATGATGAATGTCTTACTTATAAGTTCCGATTTGCCGCAAAACTTGTGGGGAAGAG